>NC_083236.1:67151560-67346975 GCF_032191835.1 Heteronotia binoei | reverse complement strand
AGGAGGTTGTTCAGGAAGTAGCGCGGATTCTTCAAGAGGGTCCCTTTTGCAAGCGAAGGACCCTGGCTCCCTCTGATGGAAAAAAGCAGCCATTGCAAGCGTGTTGAAGCTTCCTGTCTGCACGTCTATTTCCTCCTCTGTAATCTCACATTTTTCACACGAATTTGAGCAGACTTCGGAGGACGGTGGAAGACAGGAGGGCCTGGCGTGACCTTGTCCACGGGGTCGCAAAGAGTCGGACTCGACTGTGCGACTGGACAACGACAACAAATCTCACAGCAATAACTCCCAGGCTAGGCAAGCGTCCGAAGAAACGTGCCAATCAAATATCAAGGGCATGTCAGGGGACTGGAGCTTATTTGACCCTGGCTACAGCCATTGGGGAGGGGGGCATGAACAGACCAACAGGCAGCTTTCTCTGGTTTAGGCACAACGGCTACCTGGCTTATACCTGGAGTGCAAATGGTGTTCTACTCACCTGTCTTGGGGCATTGCTTTGCCTTCTCTCCTCCCACTGTGAAAAAGAAGAAGAAGATGAAGATATTGGATTTATATCCCGCCCTCCACTCTGAAGAGTCTCAGAGCGGCTCACAATCTCCTTTCCCTTCCTCCCCCACAACAGACACCCTGTGAGGTGGGTGGGGCTGGAGAGGGCTCTCACAGCAGCTGCCCTTTCAAGGACAACCTCTGCCAGAGCTATGGCTGCCCCAAGGCCATTCCAGCAGGTACAAGTGGAGGAGTGGGGAATCAAACCCGGTTCTCCCAGATAAGAGTCCGCACACTTAACCACTACACCAGATTGGCTCTTTCAACCACCCTTTCAGGGACAACCTCTGCCAGAGCTATGGCTGACCCAAGGCCATTCCAGCAGCTGCAAGTGGAGGAGTGGGGAATCAAACCCGGTTCACCCAGATAGAGTCCGCACACTTAACCACTACACCAAACTGGCTCTCAGAAGCATAGCCACCTTCAAGAAGGGGTTAGATAAAAATATGGAGCAGAGGTCCATCAGTGGCTATTAGCCCACAGTGTGTGTGTGTGTGTGTGTGTGTATATATATATATATATATTTGGCCGCTGTGTGACACAGAATGTTGGACTGGATGGGCCATTGGCCTGATCTAACATGGCTTCTCTTATGTTCTTATGGGGGCTGCTACAGCAATGCTCTGATGTTACCACCCAGCGCCTACCACCAGCGCTTTTTGAGCAGGGCTGGATTAACAACTAGGCTAAGTAGGCACTGGCCTATGGGCCCCCACGCCTTTGGCTCCCCCCCCCATTTCCCCCCTGCTTGCAGCCCTCCCAGCCTACACGAGCAGCCAGCAACTGAGCAGCTTTTTGCCCGACTTGCCTGGTGCGGCTGCTGCTGGCGTTGCCACCAAGTTTGCCTCTCTCTGCTTCTCTCCTGCAGCTTAGTCAAAGGGGCTTTGGAGAAGGGGCCTGCAGACTGCAGTGGGGGTTGTGGATGGGGATGGGGGGGTGGCGGGGGGCGGGGTGCTCCGACTCTGAGATAATTTGCAGGGGGCCTCCCAAGATTTTGACTGCCTAGAGCAGGCATGTCAAACTCATTTGTTATGAGGGCCGAATCTGACAAAAATAAGAGCTGGTTGGGCCGGGCCACGTTGGGTTGGGCTGAGCCATGTTAGACCGGGCCGTGTGTGTACCTATTTAAGATTACGTAGCAGAGGCTGCCAAGCTATTCGGCCTAGAAGTTAGTCTGAAGAAGACAGAAGTTCTCCACAAGCCTGCACCCCAGGAAGATTATCACCCTCCCTGCATCACTGTGGGTGAATCAATACTGAAGACAGTCCAGCAGTTCAGCTACCTGGGGTGCATCATCTCCTCAGATGCCAAGATCGACAAGGAGATTGACAACAGGCTGCCAAAAGCAAACCGTGCCTTTGGCCGACTGCACAAAAGAGTGTGGAGCAACAAGCATCTGAAAAAAGGCACAAAGATCAATGTTTACAAAGCGGTTGTGATGACAACCCTCATCTACGGCTCCGAATCGTGGGTTTTATACCGTCATCACCTGCAACTCCTTGAGCGCTTTCATCAGCGCTGCCTTCGCACCATCCTCAACATCCACTGGAGTGACTTTGTGACCAACATCGAAGTCCTCAAGAGGGCGGAGGTTACAAGCATCGAAGCACTGCTGTTGAAGACGCAGCTGCACTGGGCAGGGCATATTTCTAGGATGGAAAACCACCGCCTTCCCAAGATTGCTCTGTATGGTGAACTTTCCACCGGCCATCGAAATAGAGGGGCACCAAAGAAGAGGTACAAGGAGTCTTTGAAGAAATCCCTTGGCACCTGTCGCATCAACCATCACCAGTGGTCTGACCTAGCCTCAGATCGCAAAGGATGGAGGCACACCATCCACCAGGCTGTCTCTTCCTTTGAGAACGCATGCATAGCTGGTCTTGAGGACAAAAGGAGATTGAGGAAGAATCGCACTGCTACAGCACCAACCCCAAATCAGACTTTTCCCTGCAGCCACTGTGGCCGGATCTGCCTGTCCCGCATTGGTCTTGTCAGCCACCAGCGAGCCTGCAGCAGACGTGGACTACTGCACCCTTCTTAAATCTTCGTTCGCGAAGTCAAGCCGAGAGAGAGAGAGAGAGCAGAAATATAAGTTTTATAAAGAGTACAGGCAAACACAAATATTTTTTTTTAAAAACTTAAAACATGCTTAAAACATTAGCACTCATTGGTCTTAAAGGTGCTTCCTTTGTATTTCTCCCATGGGATCCAGGGAACTGGGCAACGGCAGCCCTGGCTCTTTCTTTCCTTCCCCAGGGGACTGGGGGGAGGAGCCTCAGCCAACAGAAGGAAGAGAGGCTGGGCTCAGTAGCTCTGCAGTGCAATTGAGAGAGCCTGGAAAAGCAAGCTATTCCTCCCCCCCCTTTCTCCCCAAGGGAGGATCCACAGCCAATGGAGAAAATAGAGGTTTTGCTCTGTAGCTCTTGTGCAATTGACCAAGCCTGGCAAAGCAAGAGAGAGAGGGAGAAGGAAGCAGATGACAGCCAGTTGCTCGAGGGCCTGATAGGAGCCCACTGGGGGCCTGATTCGGCCCCTGAACTGCATGTTTGACGCCCCTGGCCTAGAGGACTCCACAGGGTTTAATCCAGCACTGTTTTTGAGTCCAGAGATCTGTCGAGAAGCAGACCCTTGCCAGGTTGCTATCCAGGATGCCAACTCCCTAGTACTCCTTGGCAGGAGAGAGAAGAAGAAGAAGAAGAAGAAGAAGAAGAAGAAGAAGAAGAAGAAGAAGAAGAAGAAGAAGAAGAAGAAGAAGAAGAAGAAGAAGAAGAAGAAGAAGAAGAAGAAGAAGATATTGGATTGATATCCCGCCCTCCACTCTGAAGAGTCTCAGAGCGGCTTACAATCTCCTTTACCTTCCTCCCCCACAACAGACACCCTGTGAGGTGGGTGGGGCTGGAGAGGGCTCTCACAGCAGCTGCCCTTTCAAGGACAACCTCTGCCAGAGCTATGGCTGACCCAAGACCATGCTAGCAGGTGCAAGTGGAGGAGTGGGGAATCAAACCTGGTTCTCCCAGATAAGAGTCCGCACACTTAACCACTACACCAAACTGGCTCTCCAGAGAGAGACAGAGACAGAGAGAGATGAGCCTGCCTAGCCAATCACAGTTTAATTCTCAAGAGACCCACACTAGTGGAACCAAATTTCTAAACTGCCTCTCGCTACCATTGCACCAGTCAGTAGCAAGGCATTTTAGTTATTTGTTAGATTTTGTAAATTTATTTGTTCGATTTTTTTTTTAGTCACTTCTCACCCAAGAGGTCTCATAGTGACCTGCAGCATTACAACCAATAAGGTAAAACAGCATAAAAACAAATGACAAATATATATTTTTTAAAATCAGGCCTCAGATTCAGTGGGAGCTTACAGGAGCGCAGCTCCTGAATCTTTCTGAAAGTTCCACCTCCTCCTTCAGAGAGTTCCACCTCCTTGTCCATTGAATAGTAGGTGCAGCTGCATAACAACCCCTGGATGAGCTCCACCACCTATGTTTCTACAAAATGACCCCTGTTTAAAATTAATATTAAAATAATATATTATTAAATTATGTGGCTACCACCATACCCAGGGGTGGAATTCTAGCAGGAGCTCCTTTGCATATTAGGCCACACACCCCTGACTCTAGAGCCTTGTAAGCTCTTGGAGGATTGGCTGCATCAGGGGTGTGTGGCCTAATATGCAAAGGAGCTCCTGCTAGAATTCCACCCCTGGCCATACCACTATTGAAACAGCCCAAACTTATGGTTACCCTCCAAAGGCCAACCTAAACCTTTCAGTCTTGCATGCCCTGTGGGAACTAAACAAGTCTGTCAGGGCAAGGGTGTCATCTGAGAGTGCATTCCACAGCGTAGGGGCCACAACTGAGAAGGCTCTTCTTCCCCGGGTGACAGCTACCTGTGCCAGCACCTGCAAAAGGCCCTTAGACGATGACCAAAGGGAGCATGGGGGGTTGTAACATACTTTTGTGAAGCAGTTTTCAGGCTGGAATTGGTCTTTCTGCAGGGTTCCCAACTTCCAGGTGAAGCTTGGAGATCGTCTAGGATTGCAACATATAGAGGATGGTGCAGAATTGTTTTATGTGGCTCCAAAAGGTAGGACCAAAACCAGTGGGTTGAAATTAAATCAAAAGAGCTTCCGGCTCAACATTAGGAAAAACTTCCTGACAGAGCAGTTCCTCAGTGGAACAGCCTTCCTTGGGAGGTGGTGGGCTCTCCTTCCTTGGAGGCTAGATGGCCATCTGACAGCAAAGAAGATCCTGTGAAATTTGAGGGAGGTATTTGCGAATTTCCTACATTGTGCAGGGGGTTGGACTGGATGACCCTGGAGGTCCCTTCCAACTCGTTGATTCTATGATTCTACAATTGATCCCCAGAGGTCAGTTCCCCGTGAGAAAATGGCTCCTTTGGAAGATGGACTCGATAGCCTTATCTCCCTTTGAGGTCCCTCCCTTTCCCCAAACCCACCTTCCCCAGGCTGGACTCCAAAAATCTCTAGAAAATTTGCCAGAGTTGGCAACCCCGGGAGTGGGAAAGAGGACACCTCCAAGTGTCTTAGTGGCCAGAGACGTTGAGTGGCTGCTATCCTAAGGACTGTGCAGAGGAGGGGTGGAATTCTAGCAGGAGCTCCTTTGCATCTTAGGCCACACACCCCTGATGTAGCCAATCCTCCTGGAGCTTCCAGTAGGCCCTGCGCTAAGAGCCCTGTAAGGAATTCTAGCAGGAGCTCCTTGGCATATTAGGCCACACATCCCTGATGAAGCCAATCCTCCTGCAGCTTACAAAAAAGAGGCTTGTAAGTTCTTGGAGCTTTCCGTTAGGGCGTGCTTTCCGCTGGTGGGCAGCTACTCGTCATCTGAGTAACTCGGTCAGCATGGAAATGCAAAGAAAGAGTGAACAAAAAAATCAGACCGTTCCACATTTGCCTCTAATCCTGGCTGGTTTCTTAATTGCTTGCTCAAATTCAAGCCCTTGGATGGTTTAATAGAAGGGATTTTCCTCGTGGCCAGTAGGCATCACAGTTTCTACAGTCGTCAAGTTACGCATACAGCCTGTCCTCACATGTGTGCATTTAACTCAAGGTTATGCGATATCATAAGAGGTGTCATCAGGCCCGGGATTCAGTGGGAGCTCACAGGAGCACAGCTCCTGAACCTTTCTAAGAGTTCCACCTCCTTGTCCATTGAATAGTAGGTGCAGCTGCATAACAATCCCTGGATGAGCTCCACCACCTATTTTTCTACAAAACAACCCCCGGGTGTCGTCATAAAACTGCACAGATCTCCAGCAGAATACGCATTCACCATTGCGAACCAGTATTGACGGTCTCCGAAGACTGAAATGAACACCGTTTGGCACAAGACCAAAACACTGCAAAAGAATAGAGAGCGTGGGGATCGTGCGCTGCTTCCTTTTGTCTGTCTTGACTTCAGGCTTTCTATAATTTTGGAGTTTTGGTTGAACGGCAAACGTGGGTCTGAAACCTGCAATGAATGAAATTCAGCGGCAGTCCAAATTGCATGGCTGTGGAGCAGCTGCTGAGAAGTCCTCAAGGAAGGAGTTGTCTTTCTTCAAAAAATGCACGCCCGCTATTCCTATTACCAGGGCTTTTTCATGTAGCAGGAGCTGCTTTGCATATTAGGCCACACACCTGTGGTGTAGCCAATCCTCCAAGAGCTTACAGGGCTATTTTTTGCAAGCTCTTGGAGGATTGGCTACATCAGGGGTGTGTGGCCTAATATGCAAAGGAGCTCCTGCTAGAATTCCACCCCTGGTGCAGAGGATGAGAATGGAGGAGAGGTGGAGCTGGGAGGGTGAGCTTCAATAACTCTTTGCGAGGCTGCTTTTATTATTTCGTTAACTCATCCTCGGGCTCCTGGTGCACCAGAGAACCGACAAAAGAGGCTCGGTACGAATGATCCTGCCAGCGCGGCTCTTTAGACTGGCTGCAGCAGCTGCGTTGCATCCTTCAAGAAGGCGAGCTGCATTCTATACTTCAGGGGTGGCCAACAGTAGCTCTCCAGATTTTTTTTGCCTACAACTCCCATCAATCCCAGCCATTGGCCATGCTGGCTGGGGCTGATGAGAGTTGTAGGCAAAAAACATCCGGAGAGCTACCGTTGGCCACCCCTGCTATACTTCAAGAGGGCCCACTTTTGAGAATATGTGCAAACCCTACATGCAAAGGGACTTGGAGGTTTGCCTATAACTGTCTAACAGAGGAGACACTCAGCCAGGCAACCTCTTGAACCCAGATCGGTGCTTCTAGAACAGACTCCCGCTTTTGAAGCCCATATGTGTTGGCTCGAAAACCTTCCTGAACAAACCTTTTGAATACTTTTAGAATCCCAGTTCCCATGGCAACGGCCAATGGTGTTCCTTGCAGAGTTTGGGTCTATAAATAAATCCTTGATCTATAGCGGCAATATTAGCTATGTAGGCCTTGTGAAAAGAGCAGGCAGGAACAAAAGGGAACCCGCAGCCTTGAAAAGGAGAAGGAACCGGGCGGGCTTTGAGATGCACTCCTTGGCTTCCCCGTTGCCAAGCACTTGGTGTCTTGCTGAGGCTGAAAAGTAGCTCAGGACTTCATAGGAAATGGCTTCTTCAACACTTTTACTGAGCGCAACTGCCCCTGATAAATACACCTTGAAATCTGAGTTGTTGGCCCTCGCTGAGTTACGGAGGCTGAAATCCTGGATTGGAACCAGGGGTCGTTTTGTAGACAAATAGGTGGTGGAGCTCATCCAGGGATTGTTATGCAGCTGCACCTACTATTCAATGGCCAAGAAGGTGGAACTCTCCGAAGGAGAAGGTGGAACTCTCTGAAGGAGGAAGTGGAACTCTCTGAAGGCAGAGGTGGAACTCTCCGAAGGCAGAGGTGGAACTCTCAGAAAGATTCAGGAGCTGTGCTCCTGGGAGCTCCCACTGAATCCGAGGCCTGATTGAAACCAACATGTACATAAACGATGGGGACTGAGATCTTCGAAACACTCATTAAGAGCAATGTTATCTAAGAAGTCGACGTATCCAAGAATTCCCACCTCCCGTATAGATTCAGATGGGCGGCCACGTTGGTCTGAAGCAAGGGTGGCCCAACTTGCTTAACGTAAAGAGCTGCATAGAATAAACATCAGATGTTTGAGAGCCGTAAGAGGTGGTCAGATGTTTGAGAGCTGCAAGGAAGGAGGGCGAATAGGTGGGAGGAAGGAGAGGTGGAAAGAAAGCAACTTTGACTTTAAATGCATTCTCCATTTTGGCGTAGTGGTTAAGTGCGCGGACTCTTATCCTGGAGAACCAGGTTTGATTCCCCACTCCTCCACTTGCACCTGCTGGGATGGCCTCGGGTCAACCATAGCTCTTGCAGAGTTGTCCTTGAAAGGGCAGCTGCTGTAAGAGCCCTCTCACAGGGTGTCTGTTGTGGGGGGAGAAGATATAGGACAGGGGTGGCCAAACATGCTTAACATAAGAGCCACACAGAATAAACGTCTGATGTTGGAGAGCCACAAGACATGAACGTCAGATGTTTGAGGGAAGGAAGGAAGGAAGGAAGGAAGGAAGGAAGGAAGGAAGGAAGGAAGGAAGGAAGGAAGGAAGGAAGGAAGGAAGGAAGGAAGGAAGGAAGGAAGGAAGGAAGGAAGGAAAATAGATGGGGGAAAGGAAGCAACTTTAATTTTAAATGTACTCTCCAAGCCGCTGGCTGGCTTGGCTTGGTGAAGTGATGTAAAGAGACAAATGCCTTCTCCAAGCTGGCCAACGGGGTGGTGGGGGCTTCAAGAGCCACACAATATATGTGAAAGAGGCACATGTGGCTCCTGAGCCACAGTTTGGCCACCCCGATATAGGAGATTGTAAGCTGCTCTGAGTCTCTGATTCAGAGAGGAGGGTTGGGTGTAAATCTGCAGCCTTCTTCTTCTTCTTCTTCTCCTGAGATGCTGAGACTGAGAAACTAGCATGGGTAGAAAGGATTAAGGGCCCTTTTGCCCACTACTGAGACATCGCCAATCCTAATGCAGAAATTAGGGTTGCCAGCCTCCAGGGGGACCTGGAAATCTCCTGCTTTGACAATTGATCTCCCACTGGAAGGGATCAGCTCCCCTGGAGAAAACGGCTGCTTTGGAGGGTGGACTCTAGGGCATTGCACTCTGCTGAGGCCCCTCCCATACCCAAACCCCGCCCTCTCCCAGCTCCACCCCCAAATTTTATTTATTTATTATTTATTTATTTAGTAGGCTTATATTCCGCCCTTTCCCATAACGGGCTGAGGGCAGATCACAACATAAACTGAACAACAATAAAAACCTACCCTTTAAATGTAAAACAATATGATAAGATTAGCAAATCAAACAACAGAAGAAAATATTGAAGATGAAGATATTGGATTTATATCCCGCCCTCCACTCCAAAGAGTCTCAGAGCGGCTCACAATCTCCTTTCCCTTCCTCCCCCACAACAGACACCCTGTGAGGTGGGTGGGGCTGGAGAGGGCTCTCCCAGCAGCTGCCCTTTCAAGGATAACTTCTGCCAGAGCTCTGGCTGACCCAAGGCCATGCTAGCAGGTGCAAGTGGAGGAGTGGGGAATCAAACCCGGTTCTCCCAGATAAGAGTCCGCACACTTAACCACTACACCAAACTGGCTCTCCAGACACCAAACTGGCTCTCCAGACACCAAACTGGCTCTCAATAAAACAATAAAACAAATAGGTGCATCGTCAGGCTGCATTACCTAAATGCAGAACTTTACATTTATCCCTGTTAAAATTCATTTTATCCATTTTAGCCCAGTTTTCCAGCCTGTCAAGGTCATCCTGTATCCTGTTTCTGTCTTCTTCTGTGTTTGCAACCCCTCCCAATTTAGTATCATCGGCAAATTTAATAAGCATTCCCTCTATTCCTTCATCCAAATCATTGATAAAGATGTTGAACAAAACAGGTCCCAGGACAGATCCTTGAGGCACTCCACTTGTCGCTTCTCTCCAAGAGGATGAGGAACCATTCACAAGCACTCTTTGGGTGCAATCCGTCAACCAGTTACAGATCCATCTAACAGTAACAGGATCCAAACCACATCTTACCGACTTGTCAGCAAGGATAGCATGCGGAATCTTGTTCACAAGTTTGGTAAAATGTGGTTTGGATCCTGTTAATGTTAGGCCTTGTAAGCTCTTGGAGGATTGGCTACATCAGGGGTGTGTAGCCTAATATGCAAAGGAACTCCTGCTAGAATTCCTTACAGGGCTCTTCTCACAGGGCCTGTTGTAAGCTCCAGGAGGATTGGCTACATCAGGGGTGTGTGGCCTAATATGCAAAGGAGGTCCTGCTAGAATTCCTTACAGGGCTCTTCATACAGGGCCTACTGGAAGCTCCAGGAGGATTGGCTACATCAGGGGTGTGTGGCCTAATATGCAAAGGAGGTCCTGCTAGAATTCCTTACAGGGCTCTTCGTACAGGGCCTACTGGAAGCTCCAGGAGGATTGGCTACATCAGGGGTGTGTGGCCTAATATGCAAAGGAGGTCCTGCTAGAATTCCTTACAGGGCTCTTCGTACAGGGCCTGCTGGAAGCTCCAGGAGGATTGGCTACATCAGGGGTGTGTGGCCTAATATGCAAAGGAGATCCTGCTAGAATTCCTTACAGGGCTCTTCGTACAGGGCCTCCTGTAAGCTCCAGGAGGATTGGCTACATCGGGGTGTGTGGCCTAATATGCAAAGGAACTCCTGCTAGAATTCCACCCCTGGCTTTAATGTGACATCTATATGTGCCCTCCAGAAGAGTTCCAAAGGAGGTTTGGGGTTCGTTGCCACCAGGATGTTGAAAACAGTCCTTCCTCCTGTTGTGTTTGTCTGTGTCCTTTTATAAAGTTTATATCTCTGCTACCTGGCATTATATTTTATGACACACGTGGCCCGGCCCGACAACATCTCATTTATGTCAAATCCGGCCCTCAAAACAAATGAGTTCGACACCCCTGCTCTGAGAGGATCTGTCTGCGAATGTGTTGCAGCTGCTATCATTGCAACATACAAAGCTGGGGTTGGTCTGTGAGGATGCCCATATGTCATCCCTTTCAGAAGCATTTCAGGCTTGGTGTGAGGGTATTAATAGCTGCTGTTTTCCCGTGGCACAGAGTGGCAAAGCTGCAGTACTGCGGTCCTAAGCTCTACTCACGGTCTGAGTTCAATCCCGGCGGAAGCTGGGTTCAGGTAGCTGGCTCCAGGTTGACTCAGCCTTCCATCCTTCCGAGGTCAGTCAAAGGAGTACCCAGCTTGCTGGGGGGAAAGCGTAGAGGACTGGGGAAGGCAATGGCAAACCACCCCGTTAAAAAGTCTGCTGTGAAAACAATGTGAAAGCAACGTCACCCCAGAGTCGGAAACGACTGGTGCTTGCACAAGGGACCTTTCTTGAAGAGCCCCGTGGCGCAGAGTGGTAAAGCTGCAGTACTGCAGTCTGAGCTCTCTGCTCATGACCTGAGTTCGATCCCCGGCGGAAGCTGGGTTTTCAGGTAGCCGGCTCAAGGCTGACTCAGCCTTCCATCCTTCCGAGGTCGCTCAAAAGAGTCCCCAGCTTGCTGTGGGGAAAGTGTAGAGGACTGGGGAAGGCAATGGCAAACCACCCCGTAAAAAGTCTGCCGTGAAAACGTTGTGAAAGCAACGTCACCTCCGAGTCGGAAACGACTGGTGCTTGCACAGGGGACTACCTTGACCTTTTTTTTTTAAGACACTACAGATAGCAACCACATAGGGAAACATTTGTGTGATGCTGGCACAAACTGCTCACTAGAGGGCGCTGGTGTTCACACACAGAGAGACTTGCATGCCCCCAGTGCTCTTTGGTCTTAACCTGTTGTTTGCACTATAAGGACTGTACATTTTTAAATTCAGGCAGGCAGCTGTGTTGATCTGAAGCAAAGCAACAGAATAAAGTTTGAGTCCAGTGGAACCTTTAAGACCAACAAAGTTTAATTCTGGATATAAGCTTTCTTCGGAAGTGTGCATACACACAAAAGCTTATACCCAGATTTTAACTTTGTTGGTCTTAAAGGTGACAGTGAACTCAAACATCATGATATGCTTTTAAGCAACTGTTCTTTCCTCTAAACCAGGGGTGGCCAACGGTAGCTCTCCAGATTTTTTTTTGCCTACAACTCCCATGAGTCCCAGCCATTGGCCATGCTGGCTGGGGCTGATGGGAGTTGTAGGTAAAAAAACATCTGGAGAGCTACCGTTGGCCACCCCTGCTCTAAACTAAGGTTCATGGATTTACCATAAGCTGGTCTTTATCAACTGCCTCAGACTGAGGACCTGAAGCTGCCTGAAATGTAATATGGCAGCCAGACAGCTAGTTTCAGTATGTTTTCTCACAACCCATAAGGCTCCAAAATGACACATATACATTCATCTGATAGAGGGAATGGAGAAGGAAATTGCTGAATTGCAAGTTATTATGAAACTTGAAACAAACACTTCCCCGGGACTGAACAGAGATATTGGGGTTTTTTATCTCATTACATATACTAAACCCACTTTCACCAGAATATACACAGTATTTCCAGGTTCAATCCCCGGCATCTCCAACTCAAAAGGGTCCAGGCAAATAGGCGTGAAAAACCTTAGCTTGAGACCTTGGAGAGCTGCTGCCAGTCTGAGTAGACAATACTGACTTCGATGGACCGAGGGTCTGATTCAGTATAAGGCAGCTTCATATGTTCATGTTCATATGTATTCCAATGTATTTCTCTTTTAGAATAGTGTATCAGAATAATGGTCTTTTTAGTGACATACTCAAATACGGATACTGGCTGTTTATCTCATTACATATACTAACCCACTATATTTTAATGTATTCTTTTTCCACTGTAGTATCCACTATATTTTAATGTAGTCTTCTTAATGGCAAATTAGAATGACATTTATATGTGTGTTACATGTTTCAATCAAACCTCTGAGAAACCTATGCCCTCCTTTTAACCCAGGGACTGAACAACAAAAACATTACAACATTTATTGCACTTCACACCCAGGATACTTAATGGGTTTAGTACATGGACATTGATCTGCTTTATATTACTTGTTATTGTTTCAGCCCAGTTAACACTAACTAACAAACACAAACAACACAACCAACCAACTTGTGTTTCTTTTAATCTGCTAAAAAGCATTTCCATGACTCTGCATACTAACTCACAGCCCACTTTCTCTATATTTAGGACTGTTTGCCATTCCATCCTATTGTCTGATGAAATGCTCTTAGAGCACACGAAAGCTTATGTTCTGAATAAAACTTGGTTGGTCTTAAAGGTGACACTTGACTCTTGCTTTGCTCTATTTGATAGAGTTGTCGGCTCTGGGTTGAGACATTCCTGGAGACTTTGGGGGTGGAGTCTAGGGAGAGCAGGGTTTGAACATATGAACTTATGAAGCTGCCTTATGCAGAATCAGACCCTTGGTCCATCAAAGTCAGTATTGTCTTCTCAGACTGGCAGCGGCTCTCCAGGGTCTCAAGCTGAGGTTTTTCACGCCTACTTGCCTGGACCCTTTTTTGGAGATGCCAGGGATTCAACCTGGGGCCTTCTGCTTCCCAAGCAGATGCTCTGCCACTGAGCCACCGTCCCTCCCCATTTGGGGAGAAAAAGGGACTTCAGTGGGGTGCCATCGTCCACCTTCCAAAGCAGCCATTTTCTCCAGGGGAAGTGATATGTGTTACCTGATCAGTTGAAATCCCAGATCTCCAGTCACCACCTAGAGGTTAGGAACCTTGCATGTTTTACTTTATAGAAAAACATGCAAACAACATATGCCAACCAGTGTTTCCTGTAAGCTGAATTAGAGACAGCTAGCTCACAGGTTTTTAGCCTCCAGCTCACACATTTTTGTCTTGGCTCAGGAAGGATGACCTCAGAGCACAATCATTTATGCAGCGGCTCCCAACTTTCATGCCAGTAATTCACAAAGTAGAATTTTTGCTCACAAGACTCTGCAGCCTAGAGGGAACATTGATGCCAGGGGAATTTCACTCCCATAAAAGTGAAAAGCTATGCAGATGCTGAGACACAACAGATTACGAATCTGAGTTTCTCTTCTGAGTCCAGTAATAGATAATCCAGGCATTAGCAAACCCAGAAGTTGATTAGAAGTCTGGAATGCACAAACGGCATGCCATTTCTGACAGCAGCCCAAGAGGGAAAATTGTAATATAGCAGGATCTTGACTGCTAGACTTATCTGGGTGTTAGTCTGGCAGCAGACAGAATCCATCCATGCCAAATTCAAAGGGGAGACAGCTTTCCTAGATGAATAGGCTTGAACTGAACAGCAATATTCAGGTGAGTTGTCAGGGCTGCTGCCTCAAGAGGTACAGAAGGAGGCATCGAGCAGTTCTGAGTCGAGGCACAAAGGAAGCTGCAAGAGTCCATTTAGGGTTGCCAAGTCCAATTCAAGAAATATCTGGGGACTTTGGGTGTGGAGCCAGGAGCAAGGTTGTGACAAGCACAATTGAACTCCAAAGGGAATTCTGGACATCACATTTAAAGGGACCGCAGACATTTTAAATGCCTTCCCACTATTGGAAATGATGAAGAATAGGGGCACCTTCTTTTGGGGCTCATAGAATTGGACCCCCTAGTCTAATCATTTTGAAACTTGGAGGGTGTTTTGAGGAGAGGCACTGAATACTATGCTGAAAATTTGGTGCCTCTACCTCAAAAAACAGGCCCCACGGAGCCCCAGATCCATTCTCGATTATATCCTATGGGAATGGGTCTCCAGAGAGAACAATGGAGTGCCCAGCAGAGATTTCCGCCCCCCTCGCTTTCTGATGACCCTGAAGTGGGGGGAAGGTCTCCAAACCTGGGGATCCCCCATCTGGGGATTAAAACAACAGGACAGCACAGTGTACAGATAATTTGAAACTCACCAACAACACCGTGTATAAAGCATTTCAAAGAATCATGCCGCAAAGATTTACCTTCCCATCCCATCCTTTATGCTTTTGCAAGATACATAATTCGTACCACTTAATTTCAATGTTGCGCCGTTTAAATGGTGCACCGGTTCAATAGAGGACTGCTGCCTCAAGAATTTTGTCAAGTCTCAAGCTGGTACTTCCTGCATCTGAAAATACAAGAAGCATTGTACAGCAGGCTTTGGTACCTTCTTTTTCTGCATCCTAGATTGGACTGTCACTTATATGATTTATGGACTGAAGTTGAATTAAGTGGTATGAATTATGTATCTTGCAAAAGCATAGAGAACAGCATGTGTATGTAAATCTTCGTAGCATGATTATTTGAAATGCTTTATACACAGTGTTGCTTGTGAGCTTCAAACCCACCTGGGGGATTGGCAAACCCTACCTTATATCCTAATCTGAAGGTGGGAGGGGTGTAGCAAAGAACCGTCAGGATGCAAAGGTACAGTGCACGTTGTGACCAGCTTGATTAGAGCAGAGAAGAAACGCTTTGGGACAGAAAATTAGCACCTGTAGTGAGATAAGAAAGAGCCCCGTGGCGCAGAGTCGTGAAGCTGCAGGCACTGCAGTCGGAGCCCTCTGCTCACGACCTGAGTTCGATCCCAGCGGAAGCTGGTTCAGGTAGCCGGCTCCAGGTCGACTCAGCCTTCCATCCTTCCGAGGTCGGTAAAATGAGTACCCAGCTTGCTGGGAAGAAAGTGAAGATGACTGGGGAAGGCCATGGCAAACCACCCCGTAAAAAGTCTGCCGTGAAAACGTTGTGAAAGCAACGTCACCCCAGAGTTGAAAATGACTGGTGCTTGCACAGGGGACTACCTTTACCTTTTTTTTTAGTAAGATAAGAATCCTACATCTCTATTCAGCCCTGGGGGGTCCCTTGTTCTGACTTTGTGAATGAATGCAAGTTCAGCAGTCTTGCTTTGTAATCTTCCCCCTTAGGAATTAATGTTTTATTACTTTTCACAAACATTAAAGAGATAGTGCAATACAGTTTAGATCTAAAGATCTGATAGGTACAATAATATATAAAACTCATGGGGGGGGGTTTGAGCAGGAATGCACAGGAACACAGTTCCGGCTGGCTTGGTGTCAGGGGGTGTAGCCTAACATGTAAATGAGTTCCTGCTGGGCTTTTTCTACAAAAAAAGCCCTGATAAACCCAATCTATATCAAAGAACCTGAGCTTCACAATATTACTCTGATGTACTAAGAGGAAGATATGTAGTAATAAGAGTTTACCACAGAAAGAGATTATCTATGTGCTTGGGGATTTCTTGTGGGGATATCAAATAACCTAGAATAGGAAACCATATTGAATCAAAGTTAGAGGCTGAACCAAGTTTTTACAGTAATATTACCAGTGCGCTTTGCCATTGTGTAAAGTTCCCATAATTTCTTATGCCAAAGAGATATATTGAGAGTTGAGGAACTTTTCCAGCTTTTGGCGATGACTGTTTTGGCAGCATAGAGCAGGAAGGAGATCCATTCTATTGTCACAGAGGAACAATGATTCGAAGGCCACCCATTTTAAAAAAATCTGGAGTGGGAAAAATTCTATATTAGTAATCACTGTGATGTAATCTCCCCCTAAGTTTTCTCCTCTACTTATTTATACCCCGCTTTATCTTTGCAATCTCCAAGTGGCTAAGGAAACAGTAGAAGCTGCTAGACACAGGTATTGCAAGCGTCCAGTAAGGATCACCATCTTCAAGGACTTGAAGGGCTGTCATATAGAGGGTGGTGTGGAATTGTTTTCTCTGGCCCCGGAAGGTAGGACCAGAACCAATGGGTTAAAATTAAATCAAAAGAGTTTCCGGCTCAACATTAGGAAGAACTTCCTGACCGCTAGAGCGGTTCCTCAGTGGAACAGGCTTCCTCCTCGGGAGGTGGTGGGCTCTCCTTCCTTGGAGGTTTTTAAACAGAGGCTAGATGGCCATCTGACAGCAATGAAGATCCTGTGAATTTAGGGGGAGGGGTTTGTGAGTTTCCTGCATTGTGCAGGGGGTTGGACTAGATGGCCCTGGAGGTCCCTTCCAACTCTATGATTCTACGACTGTGAATTTTACAGGAGTACTGTGAACTGTATTCAGAAGGACTGGACTGAGAATTTCTTTGTGAGAATAATATTTCTATGGTTTGTTCGTCTTTACTGTAATAAATATTGTAGGTATTTTAGTAATTTTGGTCACAGCAACCTTTGGGCTTCTGTTGTTGGTGCCCACCTGTAGGCTGGCAACCCAGAGCCCAGAGTTGGGAGCCTTAGGGGTGAAGGGCCTTAGAGTTAGGATTTGCTTCCATGGCATCCATCCTTCAACACTTTCCTTTTTTCCCCAAGGGGGCTGATCTCCGTAGACTGGGGAATGGCTGCAATCCTGGGAGATCTCCAGACCCCACCTGGAGGTTGGCAACCCCGAGTGCGCTCCCTTCCCCGAATTCCTATTCCCCCCCCCCAACCTGTCCCTTCTGTCACTAGCAGCCCTGGTTGCTAGGCAACCTCCACTCCTCCCCTGCCATCACCCAGCAACCTCTCAACCCAAGGGCGGTTCTCCCGCCTCCCCGGATTGCCGGGCAACCAGCGCTCGCGCTCTCCGTCCCTCCGCGCTCCCTATTGGCCCAGGCGCTTCCCTTTCTGCCGTCCCAAGGGCAAGGCAGCACGTGCCCCCAAAAAACCCAGAGAACACAGAGCGCGCCCTTGGCCCCGCCCAGCCCCCGCTCCGTCCAATCGCTACTAACCCAGGGCTCTTGATTGACATCTCCCGTTTGTACCGTTAGGTGGGCGCCGAGGAGGGCATGTCAGCCTGAGGGAAAGCGAGAGGAATGAGGGCAGGGGGGAGAGGCGGCCAATCGCGGCGCGCCGGGCGGAGGAGTGGGCGGGGCTTCCCGCGCCAGCGAGCCAGTCGAGTCGAGTCCCGGCCTCCTCCTCCTCCTCCTTCCCAGCCGGCGGCCGCGGCTCCTTCACTCCCAGCCGGAGAAGAAGGGATCCCTCCGCCCTTGGAAGCCTCCCGCTCGCGCGCGCATAACGGCCGCCGCCGCAGCGCCAACGGCAGCAGCAGCAGCAGCGCGTGCGCCTCCGCCGCCCTCTATTGCCGACCGCGGGGTGGGGGCGGGGGATTATTTGTCGCGCGAGCGGAGGGCCCCGGGGCGGGAGGGGGCGAGGCGAGGAGAGCGACGGAGGCGGGCTCCCCCCTCAGCCCGGCCGCAGCGAGGGATGGAGGCAGCCGGGGCGAGGCGGCGGGAAGGAGCCGCCCCGTGAGGAGGGGGGGGGCGCATTCACACGAGAGCGGGCGACACGCGCGAGGCCCACCCCGGGCCGCCTGAGAGGCCCCTCCCCTGCTTCGGGCCTTCCCCCCTCCTCCCCCCCAGGGCCTTCGCAAGGCCGCCTCATCCTCACCCCCCCCCCCCGCTGTGCCC
Source organism: Heteronotia binoei (assembly GCF_032191835.1). NCBI lineage: Eukaryota > Metazoa > Chordata > Lepidosauria > Squamata > Gekkonidae > Heteronotia > Heteronotia binoei. The sequence goes on along the minus strand of NC_083236.1, from coordinate 67,329,061 downwards.
CATTGGCCCCCTCTCCAAACCCTCACCCCCAAAATAGCATCTCTCCCCCCCTCTTAAAAACGCTCTCAGGAGCTCCTCGTGCCCCCCCGCCTTATCAGGTGTGCCCCCCTTCACCCATAAGTAAACCTTTGTGTCCCCCCCCCAACTGGACTCCTCCCCTTACCCCCGCCATCCCTACATCTCCCCCGACTCCTCGTCCTCACCCCAAAAACAGCATTATTCCTCCCCCCTTAATAACGCTTTCAGGAGTGCCTCTCTCCCCCGCCTTATCAGGTGTGCCCCCCCTTCACCCATAAGTAAACCTTTGTGCCCCCCCCCCCGTTCACCCATAAGTAAACCTTTGTCCCCCCCCAAACTGGGCTCCTCCCCTTACCCCTGCCATCCCTACATCTCCCCCGCCATCCCTACATCTTCCCCTACCTTTGCCAAGGCCTCCTCATCCTCACCCCCAAAATAGCATTATTCCTCCCCCCTTAATAACGCTTTCAAGAGCGTCTCTTGCCTCCCCCGGTCTTATCAGGTGTGGCCCCGTTCACCCATAAGTAAACCTTTGTGTCCCCCCCCCAACTGGACTCCTCCCCTTACCCCCGCCATCCCTACATCTCCCCCGACTCCTCGTCCTCACCCCAAAAACAGCATTATTCCTCCCCCCTCAATAACGCTTTCAAGAGCGTCTCTTGCCTCCCCCGGTCTTATCAGGTGTGGCCCCGTTCACCCATAAGTAAACCTTTTTGCCCCCCCCCTTACTGGGCTCCTCCCCTTACCCCCGCCATCCCTACATCTCCCCCGCCTCCTCATCCTCACCCCAAAAACAGCATTATTCCTCCCCCCTTAATAACGCTTTCAGGAGTGCCTCTCTCCCCCGCCTTATCAGGTGTGCCCCCCCTTCACCCATAAGTAAACCTTTGTGCCCCCCCCCCCGTTCACCCATAAGTAAACCTTTGTCCCCCCCCAAACTGGGCTCCTCCCCTTACCCCTGCCATCCCTACATCTCCCCCGCCATCCCTACATCTTCCCCTACCTTTGCCAAGGCCTCCTCATCCTCACCCCCAAAATAGCATTATTCCTCCCCCCTTAATAACGCTTTCGAGAGCGCCTCTTGCCCCCCCCGTCTTATCAGGTGTGTCCCCCGTTCACCCATAAGTAAACCTTTGTGTCCCCCCCCCCCCGCCTGGGCTCCTCCCCTTACCCCCGCCATCCTTACATCTTCCCCACCTCAGGGCCTTTGCCGAGGCTTCCTCATCCTCACCCCAAAAATAGCATTATTCCTCCCCCCTTTAATAACGCTTTCAAGAGCTCCTCTTGCCCCCCCCCCCGCCTTATCAGGTGTGGCCCCGTTCACCCATAAGTAAACCTTTGTCTCCCCCCCCCTCCCCCAACAAAAAAAATTCACCTCTTCCCATTTTGGGGGGATGGTGATGTTGGGGAGGGCTGGATTTTTGACCTTTGTGGCAGGTCTTGCTGCCTCTTCCTGATCTTGAACCTCGTAGCAGGGAGGGGGGGGGATCTCTGGGTTCTCCTCTCTGGCCCCCTGAGCCAGATCTGCCTGGTCTAAATAGTTAGGCCTGTGTGGGGTCCAGAGGCTGCAGCCCTAGAAGCAGAGTCTCTCTAGTGGGGTCCGATCCAATCCTCTTCTGCTTGGCCCTGTCTGCTTGCAGTTGCCCTCTAACCTGGGAGGGGAGGGTCTGCTGCCTTTGGTGGCGTCAGCCAGCAGCATGGTAGAGAAGCGGTGCCCACGGCTGCAGAGAGAGAGTGTGTACCGCTGGTTCTCCGAGCTGCCCTCTCCTCAGCGGGTGGAGTTCTTGTGTGGCCTGCTGGACCTGTGTATCCCCTTGGAATTGCGCTTCCTGGGCGCCTGCCTGGAAGACCTGGCTCGCAAGGACTACCACTCGCTGCGGGATTCCGAGATCAAGGCCAACAACCCCGCCGACCTGGGCAGCCTGACCAACCTGACGGATGAGGTGGTGCGCAGCAAGCTCTTGGTCTCGCTGGCTCTCCTGGGGTCATCCCACCGGGAGGCGGCGGGGGTCCTCTTCCGGACTCTCACCCACATTGACTCTGTCATTCACAACTATGGACTGCAGCTCAACGAGGGCCGGACTGGGGATGAGTTTTTGCTGCTGTTCACCATGGCCTCCAACCATCCCGCCTTCAGTTTCCACCAGAAGCAAGTGTTGAGACAGGAGCTCACCAAGATCCAGAACATCGTTGCAAATACCAGCAAGAGCCACAACACTTCTACGGCGAGCCCCATGGGAACATGTCCTGGTTGCCACAAGGTGGGTATGTCTTTATGACTGTGTCCCTGGGCTCTTCTTCCAGGGTCTGTAGAGAGGACAAGGGTGATGCTCTTCTGAGGAGGGGGTCTGCCCTTTACATGGTAACTGGCAAAGGGTTCATTACAACTGGTTGATGGGTGGTCTTGCCATTGATCCAACTCCTTTCCTGGTCAGTCTGCTTCACCATTTTCCATGGTTGCCCCCTCCCCCACACTCTCGTATGTACTTCCTGAAACTACCACCATGTGTGGAATAAGGGAGAGGAGGATTGACAGCTGTGTGCATGTGTGTGAAAGAGCCGGTAGCTTTGCTTTGGGATCTGGATTTGGTTTTGAAGCCCTCACTGACTGACAGCTGTCCTGGCATTCAAAACTCAGGCACAAACATTCCAAGTGTACAAAGTGTGTAAGAACATTTGGTGCGCCAAAACGTAACTTTGAAGAATGTGTCTGCTCAACAGGTGCAGCTTCCTCCATTTCTGAAGCATTAAGAAGGAAGAAGCTGCAGCAACGTCTTCTAATCTTCTTCCTGCTATTTCCTCATTATAGAAATGGACAAGCCTTTTAAATCCTGGTAGGGCCTGGGGGGTCCCATATCTTAGGGTCAGCAGCTGGTCAACAGTGGCTGCACTGTAGAATGTGTAACCAATTGCTGCTGGCACTCATGGAATAAGTGTGGACTGATTGCCTGCTCAGATTAGATTCTTGAAGAGGATCGATAAAAAGCTTTTGTTTTGAACTTGGATTAATTTATCAGTCTTTCAAAGGGAGTAGAGAGCAAATATCATTAAGTAGTAAACTGGCCTGGGAAGGTGTGTTGGTTGTGTCTTGAAGAGGAACCTCTCAGCCAAACAGACTTGCAGTTGTGTTTGGAAATAATTAAGGACTTGGGATAGAGGAGTAAATTCTATGTACTTTGTTTCTGATGAAGTGGAGTGACAGGTTGGAGATACTTTGTATAGATGTCCTGAGAACTGCAGTTTCTTAGTCATGGCTTCAGTTGAATTGAACATATGAAGCATATGAACATATGAACATATGAAGCTGCCTTATACTGAATCAGACCCTTGGTCCATCAAAGTCAGTATTGTCTTCTCAGACTGGCAGCAGCTCTCCAGGGTCTCAAGCGGAGGTTTTTCACACCATTTTGCCTGGACCCTTTTTTGGAGATGCCGGGGATTGAACCTGGGACCTTCTGCTTACCAAGCAGATGCTCTACCACTGAGCCACCATCACTCCCCTTATGTCTAGCAGGATTTCTGTAAGGGCAAATCAGAGGGGAAAATGTTGAAAACCACTTACGGTCTCCATTGGAAGGATCAGTAGAGTATAAATGAGGTAAATAAAGTTTAAAAATTGAGACAGATAAACAGTGCGCAAACTTTAGGGTTCCCTAGAACTCATCAGGCCAGATATTACAAAATTAAAAAGCAACACAGATTTTAAGCTGGGTTTTTTTTTTGGGGGGGGGGGTGCACTTTACTACGTTAAGACGGCCTCCTAACGCGACCGAGACACATAACATATCCTATTAACTCGTTTCTCGACATATATCTTAATTTAAAGCTTTTCCAGGGTAAAAAGTCTAAGTTTAAAAACCGAGAGTGAAGCGCACATCAAAGCTGCGAGCCTGCGGGTGTGCTTGCACGTAACACTGAACATGAGAAAGCATGCCTGAGGATCGGGCGGGAAACGAACCATAACTTTTCTCCCCCCCCCCCCCCCCCGCGATGAAAAATGAAGGCAAGTGGCGGGAAGGTCTCTTATAACGCCGCTTATTCGGCTACTGGAGAAGATGGGCCCGGCGAGCCCAAATCGCCGCCTGCGCGGGCGCCATCTAGGCCGAAGCCCCCGGGACAATCCGTCCCCCTCCCGCCAGCCCTTCCCGTCCCGCCCCCCCTCCTCACTTACACACACCTGGTGTCGTCGGCCACGTTCCGCACAAAGAGCGAGGTGTTGGGAGGCCGCAAGTAGCGAGACATGGCGCTGGTGTAGGTGGCCGGGGAGAAAAGAAGAATTCTTTGAATGAGTACATTGTCCGGCCCATGTACACTTTGGCATCTTCTTTTGTAACTTGTGCCAAAATCTATGGGGTCAGCAAGTACAAATAAGACATTTGAGTTACTTTTAGTTTGCAGGTAAAATGCATAGGAATAAAAGAAGGAGCTTGTAATTAGAGATGGAATACGTGTGTGCACTAAATTCCCATCTTCCCTTCTTTAAAACTGGCCTGAAAACAGGCAGATTCTTCCTTTATCATTCTGATCTGTGGAAATTACACCAGAAGACCTTGAATAGGGGAGATAAATGTCAAGGCTTTCCCAGGTCTATGGTTTTGGGCTTAACACTGTGCAAATGTGATTTCCAGTTCAGGAGGTCCAGACAGTCTGATGGTAAGGCTGACTGACAGTATTTGAGTGTAAACTTCCACCTGATTGTACTTATGTTTACTTCTGCTGGAGTACTCATTTTCCCACTATAAGCCAAAGAGTGGAGAAACAAAGACTCGCTGTGGGTGGTGTATAAAAATAGAACTAAACACATAGCATTGATGAATCCTGATAGCTCAAATGCTCAGTATGCTTTATTTCAAGTGTTTTAATAAAACAAAGTAGGATTTCCCATCGCCACCGTAAGTATTTTGCTTGTTCTTTCCTTTGTAAAAAGGATAGAGCATCACTTGTTGGAACAAACTGACTTCTTGAGATCAGATACTAATGGTTAATTAAGTGTGTCACTTTTAAGAGACTAGAAACTTGGCTTGGATCAGTAGCCGGAGAATCTGTTTGCATTACTCAAACCCTGTTTAAATAGCACAGCAATATCCCAAAGGTCCATTCAGGTTATCTTCTGTACAACGTGTTGTTTACATGGTGTTTGAACCATCCCTCATTGTGAAATTTTTTTATTTCAGAAGGGGAAAAAATGGAAGCTTAGCTTTCTTTACTTGAAGCACTGCCAAATATGAGGTGAAGTGCATTCCATGCCATATCCTTGCAGGAACAGTCAGGAAATATGGGCAGTTGAACAGGGGACTCTGAAAGGGGAATCCTTGCACTGGGGACTGTTTGAACAAAGAGCTTCCTTTTGGCTTTATAAAACAGGACAGAAAATCTACTGTCTTCCCCCAGTGTTTACCTCCTGATTGCATTAAAAATATGATTGCGTGCCACAATGATATGTCCTGTTGCAATAAAAAATATTTCATGTGAAGCAGATAGTTTACAGTTCCTCTGGACTCATTTCTGCTCTTTAAAGAAGTTCTTTTGAATTATGTCTTCAAAACACAGAAGCCTAGGGGAAACAAGCAGTGGCAGCTGTCCTGTTTACCTTAACTGTGCCTTTCATGGCTGGATGCACCTTCCTGTCAACAACTCCCATCCTTTCAGGAGTTTTCTAAGGAGATAGTTCCTTTCCTCTTCCATTCTCTAGGACAGCCAGCTTCTGTTTAGATAACAAATAAGTATTTTTAAATTTTGTTTTTTAAAAAAACCCGTCTGTTCTGTAACTTAGGATTTTTGGACAACCTTTGCTTGTTGGCAATTGAATTAAAAAGACAAATGTGAAAGTCTTGTACTCTTCAAAGCAGTGAAAAGAAGATAAGATCAATAAGGAGTATTGGAGAGCAGTGCAGCAGAATTTGGGGAAGAACTGGAGAAGAAATGTGGTGTGTTGCAGGAGTACAATTGGTTCTTATAAGCTTTAATTAGATACTCCAGATCATTGCCAATTGAAAAGAATTTTGTCAGCAGTAACACATGCACTATCATGATAGTGTACTAAGTTCTGATTATCTAAAATACTATGAAATTGCCGCTTAATGGAACACTTGTCTGTTTGGAATGGAGTCATCTAAGTGCCTTGCCAAGGCCTTGTAAAGATCACCTTGCTGCGCTTTCTGGCCAAGGTTAGGAGATGAGCATTCTGCAGGTGCACATGCACACTCCCTCATCCTTCCTTATTCTGTTTCGATTCCTTTCATAATTTGCTTTAAGTGTGTTAAAATATTTGCATTGGTGCAAAGCATCGGTAATGCAGATCATGTAGTTAAGCAGACTCTGGTTAATGTTAATCACAATACCAAAAGATGGCATATTGCTACATCATGGCTAAAACAAACTAATGGAAGGTGAGAACCACGCAGAATACTCTTGGCATCCTAACTGTGGTTATGAGATTGAAAACTGTAAACCTCTTCTGGGCCTAAATGATGCCATGGTTGTCTAAAAAGATAATCAAAGTAATTACATTTACCCAGGGCTGGAATTCTAGCAAGAGCTCCTTTGCATATTAGGCCACACCCCCTTGATGTAGCCAATCCTTCAAGAGCTTACAAAAAAGAGCCGTGTGAGCTTTTGAAGGATTGGCTACATTAGGGGTACATGGCCTAATATGCAAAGGAACTCCTGCTAGAATTCCATCCCTGCATTTACCTATTGCACTGTGATTTGCTAATCTGGGTGATGTCAACTTTTCTAAGAAGTTGGCAATGACCTTTGAGGGTTTTTTCCCATTTAAATCTGCTTTTTAAAAATCTTTCTTTTTGACTCATTTTATATACTCTGCAAATTTGAGGGCTGCCCCTAGGTGACCTTTTGCTACAAAGCAAACAGAGGTGGCATGAACCTGGTGAAGTGGTCTGCAGTACACAGAAGTTTATGTCACCATAACAAACATGTTGGTTTTTAAGGCGCCACAGTATTTTCTCTGAAAGTAGTACTTGATTGTCTGCGGATTTTCTCTGCAAGTAGTACTTGATTGTCCATCTCTCTCTCTCTAGCAGATGAATGTTAAACTGCAGCAGCATATCACTAAAGAGATCCTTGGAAAACCACCTTCTTTGCCCTTTGCGTCCCATCCTTGATAAGATTGTTGGTTTTTAAAACTCTGAAAACCAGTGCAATGTTCAGCTTTTACCCCAAATGTCCTTGTAGTTAAGGCTTGGCTTTATTAATGTGCTGTGTGTGCTGCTAAGTTGTTTTGCTTCTGTTTCAAAGCAAAGTCCATTTTAGCCTCTTTTCCTTACCTAAAATACCTGTTTTAATATTGGAGGGCGAGGATCAGCATTCCTGATGTTGACCATTCTGTTCAGCTTGTTGATTGCCACTGTGTTCCTACCTTGCAGTGACGTTTTGGGAGTCCTTTCTGCAGTAGGATCCAGAAGCACTGCATCTGTGTGGAAATGGGATTATAACTATAGTTCCACTCACCATTACTCAAAGGGGGATACTGCATAGTAATTACATAGAGTCTGGGCCCGTTAAAAAAAGAAAAATGTGGACAGAGCAGTATGACTGTATGATCCTAAATAGGCTTACTCAGAGGTAAATCCCATTAGTTCAGTGAGGTTTAGTATGTAGAAAATGTGCTCAGGATTGGACCCTCCAATCAGCCGCTGCTAGGATATAATTTCCTTAACTGGCTTCCTTTGGCTCATCTCTGAGGAGCCCCACTCCAAAATGAAACCGCGTGGTATCTTTTAAAATATATCTACTTTTGTCATTAGCACAGTGATATAACAATGGGAATGAAAAGCATTTTCTCACGCAGCACTCCACTGAACTTTGCATGCCCCTCCTAGCTGCTGAGTTCCAGCACGTCCAACCCCTCTTGGCACTAAGTAGCACTCAGTCCCTGAGCTGTTGTGGCCCTCCACCAGTAGTGCATTCCTGACCCCATTGGTCTGGGCTGACGGGGCCAAGGGTGTGGAGCGGTGGGGCACCAACAGCAGCTCACTTTCTGAGTGCTGTGTAGCAGTGGGAAGTGCCGAGAGTGGCTTGGAGAGGTTCTTGCTGGGGCTGTAAGGGGAGGTAGTAAAGATGAGGCATCCCAAGGGGGCTCCCTGCCCCAACACAGCATCTAGAAAATAGGAACTGACAGCACTTCATAACAGACATCTTTGGGTTTGTAACCTATTTTTTAGTACTTGGTTTTAGTGATAATAGCATGTTTTTATTGTTGTACGTCGCCTAGAGCCCGGCTTTGGCCAGGATGGGGCGATTCATCAAGTTGAATAAATAACAATAACCTGTAAATCAAGCTCTGTGGGGCAAGCAGGTGGTGGAGGAGGAGGAAGACCAGCAGTGATTCTCCCTTCTAATCTCCAGAAGTGAGGGTGGGGACTGCACCTCCAAAGCTCACCAGTTGGTCCATGCTGCGGAAAGGCGTCATGCTGAGGGACACTGTTGAGGGCAGCTCAGTCGGGGCAGCTAGGTCATGGGGAGGGCAGAAATCAAACCCTTATTTCTGTTGCTGCACTTTCTCTTTCCCCCCAAATGGAAATGAGAATAATCGTAAAGCTCCCCATGTTTGCAAGATGTGGCGGAGAGGCCTGTTTTACATTTTGGTGCAGCCAAGAATGGCAAAGCACTGCCAACCACTTTATGAACTCCATTCCTCCCACTAATATGGTGGTTTACCTGTCTGTGCTGGACAAACTGGTGCTGTGTCTATCTAGTGCAGTTTTTAACCTCATGTTTCCTCCAAGGATCTGAATGATGCAGAAGTTGTTGTCTTCGCTCTGTTATTTTATCCTCCCAACAGCCCTGTGAGGTAGATGGTTGCAGACCATCCAGTGAGTTTCATGGCAGAGTGGCCATCCTAAGTCAGAAAAGCCATTACAACCCACTTTTGAAACAATAAATGAAATGCGTGAGAAAGCAGGGTGGGAGGAGAATCAGCAGTAGAGGCTTGATCTTGAGCGAGACCGCATAGCCAAGCACTACTTTGTTTGGTGCACATGTGTTTGTAGCTAAGGAATGGTTGGTGCCCCAAGGAAGAGCAAGGCTTTGGTGCTTCATGGAAGGAAAGGCAGAGGTTTTCAGCAGGTGAAGGATAAGAGCAGCAGTGAGTGAGAGAGATGGCAAGTCTTTGTTGGCAAGTGTGGGTGGATGTGAAATAAGAGTTTGTCTGGATCCTGGGGCCAGGTTTCCTTCTCACAATGGGCAGCCAGGGATCCCAGTGTGAGCAGGCTGGCTTTCCTTTACGTAGCGCAGAGTTGGATGCAGAAGACCTTTTGTGGCTCCAGGTAGTAAAAATGAGCCTTTGGAGAATATAGAACTGTTTTGGGATGCAGCACACCTTTAACTTGTGTGTTCTAACTTCTGTGTTCTGTAACTTCAAAGCAGGGAAGAGCCTAGGAAGACACAGTCTGTGCTGTAGGCTTTTCTTCCCTTGCTCTTCATCCTTCGGAGGAATCTCAAACGCATGTTGCATCAGAGAATATGGCACTTGGAAAAAATTACGAGGCAGTTGTAGCAAGCCCCAACCCAAACACAAGTTGTTTAAAGTGCTGCATTTGGAGCTCATCAGGCTCTTTTGTTTCTGTTATGTGTGTGGGTTTTTGAAAGAGTGAGTCGGACAGCATATCGGTTAAACTGATGGTGGTTATGAAATGAGCAAGATTTAACATTTTCCTGGTAGAATTAAATGGGGTAAGTGAAGCATCCTTTTGCAGCTAGGCAAACTGTAAAACCAGGCCTAACCTGAGTGCAGACCAGACTTCCAACATAAGCAGATTGCACGCATTCTGTCTCAAATCTCCACCACCATCACTTTTCTGTGCTTTACAAAGGTGCTTATAAATTTAAAAAAAACTGCTTTGTAGTAAACAGATAAACTAAACCTGTGGACTTTGATAATATTATAGCTTTGAGAAATGAAGCTGACTGGTTTGTTTTCTTGTGTTTTCTTTCTCCTTCAGGTCACTCCACGATCCGAGACCCCCATAAACAGTGTTGGTAACAGTTTAGAAAATGCACTACATACATCAGCACATTCCATTGAGGAGTCATTACCCAAGAGGCCTTCAGGGAAACACTCTAAAGGTGCATCCACAGGTTTTGCAAAATATTGTGGTGTTGCGTGCATTTTTTAGACTAGTTCCGGCTGCTTTAAAATACTTTACTGATGCTTGATAAAAACTGTGGTTACGGTGTTGATTACTAAACAAAGAAGTAATACCTGCTGCTTGTAGGAAGATTCACGCACATGACTTTTGTTGGTCAGCAAAGTTGTTACTGCTCAGGAGTGCTTAACATTTCTGCACATAACCCTCAAATAGCAGCTAGATATCCAGTGAATGCTGGGCCAGGCTGATAGTTTTCTGGAAAGGATTTCAGTCTAAAATTCTGCTTTGCTTTAAGCCCTTTTGTTCTTCTTGATTGACTATTTGTACTCGTAACACAGCCTATGAAATTTGTACTGCAACAAGCAGGCGTAGCATTCCTACTGAAACGTCGGTCTGTTAATTTGTAAATACTATCAGGAACTCAAAAGCGAAGGTTGGATCCTGCGTATCTGTTCCACTATATTGCTGGGGCTGATGGGAGTTGTAGGCAAAAAACATCTGGAGAGCTACCGTTGACCACCCCTGCAGTAGAACTATCCTCTAGTGAAAGGAACCTTCCCTTGACACAGTTGACTAAAAAACACATCTGTGGGATCCATCCCAGAATGTGTAACGGAGCACAGCTATCCTTGCTATAACTCCAAAGGAGTGAACATTGTTAGTCTGATGTAGCAAAAGTAAGCATGAGTCCCTTGACTTTAGTGTATTTTTATAACCTTGTATATAAATGAGGTAAGGACCCACTACATGGTTGTGATAAAATGGGCTCTAAATGATTTATGAAAATTAATAATATTTAATCCAGCATAAGTCATTAAGGTGCTGCTTGATGCCTGTTTACGCTTTGTGTTGTTGATTCAATTCTGATAAAAACAGGAGATGGTTGCTTCTATTCTTTTTGGCTTGTTCACCAAGATACCAATATACAGAGAAAACTTATTTTCCCTTTACTGTTTTCCTGTATCCCATTATATTTACATTTCAAGATGTCAGTAACGATAGCTTCAGTTTCTCCGGTTCTAAAGCATGATGAATTGACTTACAGTACATATGGACATACGAAGCTGCCTTATACTGAATCAGACCCTTGGTCCATCAAAGTCAGTATTGTCTACTCAGACTGGCAGCGGCTCTCCAGGTGCTCACAACAGTTTCCGAGTAACTGGCAGAAGGCATGCTAACACACAAGGGTCTGTTTTCCACAATCTGCCTTGCATTCTTTCCCCCTCTTTCTTTCAGAAGACCTAAATTGGAACTCTGTAGTCTGTAGTTGGAGTGAGCAAAACCTGGGAACATGCTGTGAGGCTTTCCTGGTTTTATTTCTTGGCCAAGTGCCAGATCTGCCTTCATTGTTTCTGGTTCATGCAGATAGAGCTATAGTCAAGTCAATATCCTCTGATTTAGTTGCCACAGCTCAAGAACGGACTTGCATTGGCAAGTGCTAAACTTGTCCCAGAGCCCTGTAGTACTGACTAGCCAGGGTCTAAATGAGCTTCCACTTTGCCCCCTTCAGAGTGTTCCGGTACTTGTCAGTCTAGCACTTTTCCATTGTGCCTGGAAGTGTCCTAGTCCTTAGTGTCTGATTTCTAATTGAACCTGTCCATCTTCGTGCTTCTGATGCATTTTTCCTTTAAGTTACACGCTCCCTACATCAGTACAGCATTTGTATAAAGAGGGTCGGTTCTATTTGCATTGGAATTTTATAACAATGTTTGACTAAACAAACGTTTAACTTATTCTGGCTCTGGAAAGGCATCGAGGCTTTCAGTATTTCATTTTAAAATGGCAGATTGCAAAAGCCTTTCCATAACATCTTAGAAAGTTTTTGATATTTCCCCTTTCTGAACAATAATGGACATATTATTGATGAACCTCTTTAAAAACAAGGTGTATGGCACAGAAATTAAATTGAAAGCAAACAGCATTGCCTGCAACCTTATAGTGTAAGAAAGAGAAAGCCTTTACGAAAGTAAGGAGAATGGAGAAGGAACTCTGTGCAGAATCTAATTAAAATAACTTGCATTTCATATCTGACACAGCTGTTGCTTTGTAATGGAAAATCTAAATCTTTGTTGTAGGCGTAGTTCTCCTTGTTAATATTATTATTTTTTACTGTGTAGTATATGTGGGCATTAAACCTCCTGAGTTTGTTTTCGAAGGGTAGGAGTTAATTCTGACTATGTTTAATGATTCCGAGACATTTTGTTGGTGCTGAAGTTCATCTTCTGCGTTTTTGTGTGCATAGTAAACTGAGTGAATTTCTTTAAGAGTTTAAAATGATATTTTCATGCCTATGGAAACACATGCTAAACAAAATCAACTAGAATCTCTGTCTTTCTGACAGTAATACAAAGAATGGTGGAATATCAGAACTAATCTTAGACCTTGTCTTGATGATAAAAACAGTAAATATTAATTTGTTCAGTAATTGGTAAATAAATGTAATTCCTGCTGTTAGCAAATATGCGATTAGTGTTCTTGAAGACAAAAGTTCAAAACAAAATGATTCATCTCGTGAGGACAAAATCGAATGAGCAGCAAGTAGCATTGCGCTGTGACTGTATCCTGTCTTCCTAGCCCTGCACCAGATGTGGTCTTGACCACAGCATATTTTCCAAAAAGCAGAGTGTGGGATAAAGTACATTAAACCAGATGTCAGAATGCAGTCAGCATTCAGTAAGGTCTTACAATAGAGTGGCAAACTATAGAATCTACAGACTATTAAAACTATCCCTATTCTTGCTATAAGGAATTCCTTTACAAATGACATTTTTAAACATGTGCACAGAAGCATGTAGAAAATCTGTGCAGCCATGTGAAAATTGTGACAGTTTCCAAGCTCGTGGAATCATGACAAAATAGACACTTTTTTATATGTATGTGGCATCCTTCTCCATGTGCATCTTCAGCAGGTTTTATAATATTTTGGAGCTGGGTTCTGTTGACCCAAAGAGAGGAGTCTGTTGTTCTGAAGGAAGATTCCTCACTTTAGCATTAGGCAGGTGCAGGGGGCTTCCCTTCTGTTTCCAGAGAGTGAGTACAGAAAAGTCTTGTATTAGTGAGATGGACTTGGGGTCTGTGCCTTGGTTTCGAAGCAAACCAATTCCCCCCCCCCCTCCTGCGCATTTTCTTGAAATGACTGTTTGCATTTTTAACTGGCTGATATTCAGTTTTCTTACAAATGTTTGGTATTCTAAAACTTATGACTCTTAATCTGGTGTTGCACTGTTAACTGCCTTGTGTCTGTGGAGATAACGTAGGATATAAATCTTTTGAATAACACCAGTGCCGATGACTTCCTAGATAGTCTCCCCCCATCTTTCATTCATCCACCAAGTACTCTTTGTTGTATGGGCACCTGTTTCTCTACAAGATTTACTTTTAAAACTGGAATAGATAAGCAGTGGCAAAATACAAGCAGCAGAAGTAACTGATTACACAGCATAAAACATTTCCATTGATGGAAGTGGAAAGTTTGATTTATGTCAGGAGGTCTTAAGTTGGTTTGGGGGTGATGGTGTAAGAATGCATATCTGTTAGGAAGTATTTTTTGCAGCATTCTGATTCCAACTTGGAATTCAAGGCTTGTTCTGTATGACTGGACTGGAGTTATGATCTACTTCAGAAGTATGGGAAGTAAAAGATTTCATGTGCAAGCGCAGTTCTTCAGATTCAAACAATGCTCTTCCACTGTTTGTAGCTGAAGAAGTGTGCTCGCACATGAAAGCTTATACTTTGATTAAAACTTTGTTGGTCTTAAAGGTGCCACTGGACTCAAATTTTGTTCTGCTGCTTCAGACCAACATGGCTACCCACCTGAATCTGTCCTCAGAAGTATGAAGTCACGGAGCAAAAGAGGTCAAAAGCCAGGTTGGTTCAGGAAGGAACAGGGAGGGGGCGAATTGATAACTGTTCTCCTGAGTGGAAGACCTTTGAGGTGAACTTACCATCACATTTAGTTAGTTGGATGAAGAAGGCAGCAAAACAGCTTTTTTTTTAGTAAAAGTGGGAATGACTAAACATCAACTGTTAGTTAGTTACCTCTCTCAATCAACTGGGACCATCTTTTTAACATTCTAGTTAGAACTAGAATAAACATCACTGTTTTCTCTAAACAAATAACTCAACCAAAAAAAAATCCAGGCCAAGTAGAAAAGGTAAAGCTGCTTTTCCTTCCTTCCTTTAGTTATGCTCCTTAGGAAAGGCCATTGATTTATGGCATTACCTCACTGCACTGAGTGGATCCATTTCATCAGTGTATCATGCCTGTGCTATTTTTAACATTAACTTGAAGGGGCAGCACTGATGAAATTACATAATTTGCATGGACAGCTGAAAGGCAGTCATATAAATCATAAAGATAATTTCAAGAGACTATTTGTGTGTTGTGCTCTTGGATGATCCAAGGTGATATAGTGCTCCGATACAGCAGTGGCATAAGGTCTGCCAGCACCTGGATAGCATGTAGGCAGGTGTTCCTTGTTGGGAGCCAATATCTATAGGTCTTGTGGCAGATTTTCTGTGCAATGCGTGCTGAATGGTCTATGGAAGATACGTTGCTGATGTTCATCTTCCTTTCCCTTCAAACCTGGCTTTATAATTGTTTGCTATTTAAAGTTCTTGAGAAGAGGTCCTGGCGAAAGAGAGACCAGAGGGCTAGAATCTGGAGTGGTTTGGCATCCATTTGATTTCTGGAAGGCAGCAGTTTACTGCTTAGGACAGATGTTCAAAGTAGTTCTTCCATCCAGTAGGGGGACTATCTTGAGGCAGTTGTGCAGGAAACCTTTGTAAAGTGTGGAAAGTTGGTTTGTTCTTTCAGGCTGTTGCTGGCCACAAATACTTACATGTGGATGATCCAGCAAATTGATTTGTGGGGTAGTAACTTGTGTTGACTTTCTTGCAGTTGTGTGTGGTCCTAATTCTTGGAAGCTGTAAAGAAATAAGGAACAAAGGTATCGTAGGCTTCCCAGATGTATTAGCTGTTCTTGCTCTAAATCCTGCATCTTTTCCCTTGCACTTTTTATTTAAAGCAGAGCATGAGTGATTAATCTTTTTTTTTTTGCTAAGCCTAGAATTTGTTTATGCAGGTGTTCAAATAAGTTAAAAAGATATTTTTAGGGAAAAAATGTTTAAAAATCCTGAAAAGGAAAACAACACTTTAGCTGACAAAGTTCCGGGATGCGTTGCTGTCATTTGCTGAAGTCTTGAGTATTTAAAATACTTCCTCTGTCTCATCTCGAAGATTAAAAGACACATTCATGTAATATTACATTTAAACTGTAACTGGAATTTACTGTAACAGTTAATAAATTATCATCTTCTGTACCAGCTCCAAGAGAAAGGTTTTGCAACACTTGCCAGACTTCTTGATTTGATGAGCGTAATCCCACTGGAGAGGCTGGCTGGATACTCGTGTGGAGTACTACAATGCTTAAAATAGGCTCCTTGTATTTGCATTCATATTCTTGCTTTAAATGTGGGACGTAGTAAGGAATTCCGGGGGGCCATCTAAATGCATCCCTAACATCACAGTCATCCTGACCTGCGGGCAAGGAGGCACTCGCCTCTGCTCATGATCTTAACGTGGCTCTTGTACCATCTTGTTTCTGGAATTACAAGTCTCCAGCTTGAGCCATAGACGTTTCTCTGCACGACGATTTTTCAAACTGCCATCTGATCTCCCATTCCATCATCAGACAGTTGTCCAAAGCATGCTGGCCCAGCAGCTGCCGATACATTGTAATCCCACTGACCCATCCGCGAGTTTGCTCCCATGTGGCATCAGAGGCCTGCCCGCAGACTCACTGCGACTCACTGCCTCTGCTTCAGGTCCTGAACTGACGGATTCTGTCAAGGGCCTGTTTGTGAAATAAACACTGCTCACTTCTTCCTTCATGAATTGGCCCAGTCTGCTTTTAAAGCCATCTCAAGCAGTGGCTGTCATTGCACTGTTTGGCTGGTTGTTTTAGGTTTGGACTGCATATGCAAATGGGGGTGTGTGTGTGTAGAGATTATTTGGCTCCCCGTGGGGTGGGGGAATCCCTGCACATAGACACCAAACATATCAGGCTGAACTAGGACCTTTTAGTTGCAGGAGAATTTTCTGATTTAAAATCATGTTGGCAGAAGAAGGCAAATACACCATGGACAAAGAGTGGGATCTTCCACATCTAGCTTCACCTAAGCATGATTGGTGTGCAGCACAACAGCCCTGACGACTTTAGACAGCCTGTATTTTCATGCATGGGGTGGAAAATTTTCTACCCCACATCACTGTTTTGTTAGACATCTATCATTCTTTGTGTGTGGAATCTCTCTTCCCCATTCATAACCTCTTATCTTTTCTTTTTTCTGTACTAATCAGCCCTGGCCATTCTTACATCCCTTAACAGTTATAGTTCCCCCTTATGTGTACTGTTTACAGTACTTGGGATATTTCTCCTGAGATGGCTTGTTGGCTAGAACTGTGCACTGCACCCTAAATAAGGCCACACCAAGTGACTGGTTGCATGCAAAGACAGCAGATGGCTATTAACTGCAAACACTCCACAGTTGTAATTTCTCTCTCCCTACCCCCACCCCATACAGACGTTCCTTGCTTTACAGTTCGAGTAAACCTTGCAGGCCTACATGTTGTGCTTGTAGACTCTGTGTAACAAGCAAGGCAAAAATACCTCTTTAGGAAAAATATGCAAAATATTATTTTCATAGTTAGCCATAGTCTCTTTCTGGTTGCAGCTTGCTCTGCCAAAGGATCAGGTTCTAAACTTCCCCACTATCCAGAATAATGAAGTTTGAGTCCAGTGGCACCTTTAAGACCAACAGAGTTTTATTCTGGGAATAAACTTTTGTGTGCACACACACTTCCTCTGAAGTTCATATCTGAAGAGTGTGTGCACACAGAAGCTTGTACCCGGAATAAAACTTTATTGGTCTTAAAGGTGCCACTGAACTCAATTTTTTTTTCTGTTCTGCTGATTCAGTGCAACACAGCTACTCACCCGACACTATCCAGAATGCCTTTTTTTTTTAAATTTTCAGGTTGTGAATTCACTTCTGAACTGTTCATATTTTTTTCAGGATTCATGTTTTGTTTTTTGTTTAGTGCAGACAAGAAACTTTAAAAACACTTTTAAAGCTAGTTAGGAGTGTTATCAGTAAGTTAAAGTTACTTGCTTAGGCTTCCATTGTCAACTCTGTTGCTTGACCTCTTTTTAAAAACTACATCTTTCTGCCTGATTTCATAGCTCAAGCATAGTGCATCTGGAGTAAACCTTTGCATGAGCAACATGTTGAGCATAACAGTCGGCATGTTTTTCCCAGACTTATTGTTAATGCCTAGAACAGACACACAGCACTGCATATATTGTTCTCACGTTAGTTTGTTAAAATCTGCTCTTTAAAAAGATCTTTCTGTAGAATAGGTATGTTGTTAGCATGAGACACAGCGCTATTATTCAGAAACTTCATCTCTTTAGCTTCTAGCATCAAAACATGGTATATTTTATTCAGCTGTTTTGGGCAAAAAGCATATTCATCTGGTTTTTAGGATTTCCAGTTCCAAATATGAGTCATTCCCGATTTAAATCTCTGAGCTCTCTCCCCCCCCCCCCCTTCAGTATACTAATAAAGTTCTGGAATAGTTATTAACCGGGGCTTTGTGGCAAACTAAAACGCTGACTGCTCTGCTCTTTGGTCATTGAATTCATACTTTTGTTTTTATTTTTTAACTTTTTTTAAGAATGAAAGGAAATGAAACCAAGGTTTTCTTTTAATCTAGATCCTGTTTTTGGAAGCACATGAAAGCATTATTCACAGTCTGAAAATAAAATGATCCAAGCTGGGGAACCAATCAAATGAAAGCATGGTAATAATATGGGTTGGAAGTGGAGAAAACTCAACTAAAAATACTGAGCTTTCCATATGTTTCTTCTCTGAGTATTGTTATCATTCTGTTTAAAAAAAGAAAAGAAAAAAAGCCTTAATGGATCCAGAGGTTTTATTTTGGGAGAAAAGTGACATTTCCCCCTTCAGCCCAGATTCCAAGTAACTGTTCAGTGGCAACTCCTCAGAATTCTCTTCTCTGCCTTGCTTAGCTGTTGCTGTTTCTACTGTACCGTGCCACGGTGTCTAGAATTTGAATCTTTTCACTTGTTTAATGTGTTTACAGTCTGCCTTTCTCACTTAGTCTCAGATTAACAGTCCATCGGGGTAAGCTGAGTGCGAAATCGGTCCTAGTCTTTCTGTTCAGATGTGATCTTCCACCCTGCCTACTGCACAATAGACACATATTGACAACATTTTACAAATATTTGGGGACAGTTATCATTCTGCTTGACTTTCAGAAAGCTTTTGACAAAGTTCCTCATCAAAGGCTCCTTAGTAAGCTCGAGAGTCATGGAGTAAAAGGACAGGTCCTCTTGTGGATCAAAAACTGGCTAAATAATAGGAAGCAGAGAGTGAGTATAAATGGGCAGTCTTCACAGTGGAGGATGGTGAGCAGTGGGGTGCCGCATGGCTCAGTACTGGGTCCCATGCTCTTTAAGTTGCTCATTAATGATCTGGAGTTGGGAGTAAGCAGTGAAGTGGCCAAGTTTGCAGAATGCACTAAATTGTTCAGGGTGGTGAGAGCCAGAGAGGATTGTGAGGCATTCCAAAGGGATCTGTTGA
This sequence comes from Heteronotia binoei, assembly GCF_032191835.1. Classification (NCBI taxonomy): domain Eukaryota; kingdom Metazoa; phylum Chordata; class Lepidosauria; order Squamata; family Gekkonidae; genus Heteronotia; species Heteronotia binoei. The sequence continues at coordinate 67,310,264 of NC_083236.1, read as the reverse complement.
GGCTGGGTGAGTGGGCGTCAAAGTGGCAGATGAGGTTCAGTGTGGCCAAGTGCAAAGTAATGCACATTGGGGCCAAGAAACCCAGCTACAAATACAAGTTGATGGGTTGTGAACTGGCAGAGACTGACCAAGAGAGAGATCTTGGGGTCGTGGTAGATAACTCACTGAAAATGTCAAGACAGTGTGCGATTGCAATAAAAAAGGCCAACGCCATGCTGGGAATTATTAGGAAGGGAACTGAAAACAAATCATCCAGTATCATAATGCCCCTGTATAAATCGATGGTGCAGTCTCATTTGGAATACTGTGTTCAATTCTGGTCACCGCACCTCAAAAAAGATATTATAGCACTGGAAAAAGTCCAGAAAAGGGCAACTAGAATGCTTAAAGGTTTGGAACACTTTCCCTATGAAGAAAGGTTAAAACGCTTGGGGCTCTTTGGCTTGGAGAAACGTCAACTGTGGGGTGACATGATAGAGGTTTACAAGATTATGCATGGGATGGAGAAAGTAGAGAAAGAAGTCCTTTTCTCCCTTTCTCACAATACAAGAACTCATGGGCATTCAATGAAATTGCTGAGCAGTCGGGTTAAAACGGATAGAAGGAAGTACTTCACCCAAAGGGTGATTAACATGTGGAATTCACTACCACAGGAGGTGGTGGTGGCTACAAGCACAACCAGCTTCAAGAGGGGGTTAGATAAAAATATGGAGCAGAGGTCCATATTCTCTTATGTTCTTTAGCAATTATTGTGTTAGTCTTTTGAGGCTCTTGGTCTCTCTCTGAGACACTCATAAGTCAACGGGGCAGGGAGGGAAGGAAAGAGAATAGCCAGAAGTTTTCCCCAGAGAGCTTTGAAACTCTGTCTCCAGTTCAACTGTACTCCGCAAGTAAATTTCTAAGAAGCATCCAGAGAAAAAGGTAGCATTGATGACAGGAACACCAAGCAAAGAATATGAAGAATTCTACAAAACCTTGAGTGTGTTTCTGGTAAATTGAACAGTTTGGCTTGAGTGGTTGTATTAGGCAGTTGTCAGTGTTCCCTCTAAGCTGCAGTCTTGTGAGCAAAAATGTTACTTTATGAGTTACTGGCATTAGAAGCCCGATTTTAAGCGGGCAAAAGAAGCCCACTTAAAATCTACAAGGGACCGGGCCTTTTCTGTTACGGCCCCCTCCTGGTGGAACCAGCTGCCGGAAGAGGTGAGGGCCCTGCGGGACCTTGCCCAGTTCCGCAGGGCCTGTAAGACAACCCTCTTCCAGTTGGCCTATGACTAGCTGGTACAAGAAACTGAGTGTAGTTACACTAGATGTCTGCTGTCCCTAATGTTTTAAATGGTTTAAATGTCTTAAAATTTTAAATGTATTAATTATTTTAACTGTTTTTATGCTTAAATTCTATTTATGTCAAATTCTTATGTTGTGAGCCGCCCTGAGCCACTTGTTGGGAAGGGCGGGATATAAATCATAAAATAAATAAATAAAATAAATACATTAAAGTTGTGAGCTCCTGTGTAAATTAGTGTGCTCTGGGGTCATCCTTCCTGCGCTAAGACAAAAATGTGTGAGCTGGAGGCTAAAAATCTGTGAGCTAACTCAGCTTAGAGGGAACACTGGTGGTTAGCATGCATCTTCTCCAGTGTTCACGTAAGGAAAAGGAAAGACTTATTAGGAGCACTGCTTACTTTTCCCAATGAGAGTCTCCACTCTCCGCCTCCTTCTTTACCTGGTTCTGCAACATCTCCAAGGAGACAGAATGACTTTTGCTTTGAGCAGCGTGCAGGGCTGTTTGTGGGGTGAGTTAATGTGTGTCAGAAGAATCTTGTGTCACTTGTGTGCTGAGTATTAAATGGAGTAAAGTTTAGGTCTAAAGGTTTCTGTGCCATCTCTTAATATTTAATGATTTAGAACATAGGTGGTTGTGTGGTAGAAAGTTTAGTTGAGCATTTATCTAAATGGTGGTTGTGGGTGGCTATCTTGTGTGTGTTCTTTTCACGTAGAGTGTTCTCTGAGCCCTTGTGGATGGCTTAGTAATGCCAGCTATATTCTAAGCCCAGAGAAGCATTCACTATGAATTATGCATGTTTCTGTTTGAACGGTTTCTATGCTTCCTTTCCTTAACATTTTCTCATGATGGTTCACAAAAGAAGAGAAATGTAAAATGTGGTCATAATAGCAATTTTAAAATAGACTGAACTCAGGAGTAAAAACTCTCCCCCCCCCCCAATTTGGAGGAGCTTTGAGTAGTCTCTAGTTTTTACTGGAAGGCTTGTAGTGAGGGGCCCAGACACATGCCCGGATGAAGGGAGTTCCAAAATTTAGAGATGGCTTCAGAAAAGGCCTTCATGCAAGTCTCCAGTAAACGTAACACAGAGCATTGGTGCACACATGGGAGTGGAAGCAGTCTTTTGGGTATTTTGGACCCAACCTGCATTTTGTAACTGGAAGCAAGTGGATTTAGTATAGAATTGGTATGTACTCACTGTAGTGAGCCCCACTTAACATTCGAGTTGTTGCTTTCTGTGCCAGCTGAAGTTTCTGGGCAGTCTTCAAAGGAAGCCCAGTGCAGAACATTTTTCATCAATCCAAACTGGATGTTAGAAAAGCATGTGTGGCTGTAGACGCCGGTTCTGTCTTCTGCAGAAATAGCTGCTGGTGGTAAACTAGTGCAAGCTGGTCAAAAGCACTCCTGGCCACACCCAATGCCACCTGGCTGTGGATGGACATGGGAGACTCCAGTGGTTCACTGTAATCCTTTTGCCGTAGCAGACTAGGAACAGTTCATACCTGGCCAATTCTCTCTACACACACACACATACACCCCGTGGTTTTCCTTTCCTGTTAATGTTCAGCTGCCTTCCATGTTTCATGCCTCCAATACTGTAGGCATACTCTGTCTTCTCTGGGCCAGTCCGGGGAGGGGGGGGGCTTTTTCCTTTTTCAGATTCATCTGCGTACTTGACAAGTCGCCTGAATATGTAAAAGCTCTTCCCTTATTTGTAGGTGGCAGTAAAGAAAGTTACAGGAACATTTGTTTGAAAATGGCAGCAATGAATCTTTGGCCCTTTCAATGGCTTTCCTCCTTCCTTGAGGATCGGGGACAAAGGGTGGCAATTGGGGGCGAGCGGTCCCAGAGGCGCACACTGGATTGTGGAGTGCCTCAGGGGGCAGTTCTTTCACCAATGTTATTCAATATCTATATGCGCCCCCTTGCCCAGATTGCTAGGAGACATGAGCTTGGGTGCCATCAATATGCAGATGACACCCAACTCTACCTGCTAATGGACGGCCGGCCTGACTGCGTCCCAGAGAACTTAGACCGGGCTCTGCAGGCTATGGCAACCTGGCTGAGGCGGAGTGGGCTGAAACTGAATCCAGTGAAGACAGAAGTCCTTTGCCTAGGTCGGGGCGCTCGGGGAGGGGAAATACCTCTCCCAGTCTTCGACGGGGCGCCGCTGAAAGCGGCGTACCGGGTCAGGAGCCTGGGAGTCTTACTGGAGCCTTCACTATCAATGGAGGCCCAGATTGCAGCCACTGCCAAGTCAGCCTTTTTCCATCTAAGGCGGGCAAAGCAGCTGGCTCCCTTCCTAGAGCGTCAAGATCTGGCAACGGTGATTCATGCAACGGTCACCTCGAGACTGGATTACTGTAATGCCCTCTACATGGGGCTGCCTCTGTACCGAACCCGGAAGCTGCAGCTGGTGCAGAACGCGGCGGCTAGACTGCTGTTGGGGCTCCCCAAGTGGGACCACATACAGCCTGGGCTACGCGGACTGCACTGGTTGCCAGTTGTATACCGGGTTCGTTACAAAGTGCTGGTCATTACCTTTAAAGCCCTATATGGTCGAGGACCTGCCTACCTTAGGGACCGTCTCTCCCCATATGAACCCCAGAGAGCACTGAGGTCGGCCGGGAAAAACCTGTTGACCATTCCCGGACCGAAAGAGGTGAAGCTGCAAAGCACCCGTAACCGGGCTTTCTCCTCTATGGCTCCAAGCCTATGGAACCAACTTCCAGAGGAAATACGGGCCCTGCGGGACTTTGAACAGTTCCGCAGGGCCTGTAAGACCATCCTCTTCCAATTGGCTTTCGCTGAAGAAGAAGGAAATTGTTAAGAAAACCGCCATCATAAAAGTAAACATAGCATTAGCACTTTTTATTAATTTTAAAATTTAACCAGAATTTTAATTAAACTGTTAAATGTAGTTTTATTTAATTTTGTATAATCAGTGTATGAATCATGTTGTTAGCCGCCCTGAGCCTGCTCCAGCGGGGAGGGCGGGATACAAATAAAAGTTGTTGTTGTTGTTGTTGTTGCAAGATAAGGCAGGTGAGCCTAGAGCTGTTGAACCAGGCCTCAGCTGTTTCATGTTGAAGCCAGTTTGCTTGAAATCCCCACCCCCACCCCAAGCATGGGGCTGGCTGGTGCTTTTGGTCTTCTTCTGCTCTGGACTGGATTGGTGTCTCAGTGGCATTGGCTAGCATGGAGTCGGTAATGTGGCTTTTCTGGGTCTAAGTCATGTTGAAGGTAAAGATAGTCCCCTGTTTTCTTGGCAGACTTTTTACGAGGTGATTTGCCACTGCCTTCCCCAGTCATCTACACTTTACCCCCAGCAAGCTGAGTACTCGTTTTTCCGACCTCAGAAGGATGGAAGGCTGAGTCAACCTTGAGTCAGCTACCTGAACCCAGCTTCCACCGGGATCAAACTCAGATCATGAGCAGAGCTTAGACTGGTACTACAGCTTTCTGCTCTGTGCCATGGGCTCCCTTAAGTCATGTTAGCAAAATTATTATTACTGTTTCTGAGGGCTGCTGCATTGGGCTGCAGTAGAACAGCTAGATTTGAGTCTAGAGACCAACAAGATTTTGGAGGTATGAGCTTTCAAGAGCCAGAACTCCCTTTGTCAGGTAATGTTAACAGAAGGTGGCAAATGCACGATGTGCAAGCCTGGACCATCTCACGTGCTGGGTTTGTCCATGCTTCACACCCCACGTTCACCCATTTAACATGCCAGGGCTGTTGTGAAGACATCAGCTATAGCTAAACAGGCGACATTTATGTCTTCAGGGTGGAAATTTTTCCCTGGAAGAGGATAGCATCAGAAGACTTTACGTTTTGAAAGTTGTCTTCCCCACATCACCGTGTGTAGCACTTAAAAGCTGTTATGGGGGGGAAGAGTCTTCTCTTCCATTAGGCTTCTGTCATAGAGGACGGTGTCATTTCTTCCATTGCTGAAGAAGAGCTATGAGGTGGTGGTGTTTACCGGGGCTTTCAAATGGGGGTTGATTTATGGCTCCTGGAAGTTGAGGGATTCTGGGTTTTATTACAAGATTGTGTGTTTTTATGGCGTTGTTTATAGGCTATAAGCCTGTTGATAGGGAAAGTTGGGATAAAATACGTTAAGTAAATTTACTTTAGGATTTCTTTCTGTAGATAACCATGCCACTGTCTATGCATTTTCTTTTTTAAAAAAACAACTGCTTACTGAACATCCAGGCATGTGTGTGAGTCCTTATGGGTTCATCCTTTGTTAATTTCTTAGAGGAAGATAAATATGAAAATATCTGCGGTAACGTGAAAGCATTTGATGGCGCTGGACATTACTGTAGTTGAGTTCTCATTTTACTGCCATAATCTTGGCTGCTTAGAGGCCGCTTCAGTGACAGCTGCGTGGGTTTGGCCAGTCTTTGTGTAAGGATCAGATCAACAAAAAGGGGTTTTCCATTTCTGGGACTTTAGTATGTGGTATTTACTAGGTAGAAAAAGAGTGTGTTAGGCAAAAAGAAACAGAGGGAGAGAGCCTTAATGCAGCACATATTCATTGTGCAAACATGGGTAGTTTTATGTATAGCTTTTTGGTTTTGCCTGTTGGCATATTTCCAGCACGTTAAGAACTCTTACATTTTGGTAAGGTGCTTCCATTTTTAAAGCTGAGTGTTTTATGTCTGTTCAAAACCTTTAGAATATATAATAGTTTTTTTAAAATTGTCTGTGTTACCCAGCTTGCCTTTTTTCTTCCCCTAATGATCATTTCAGTATGCCTCAATTGTAAAGGGGGTTACCCTGTGAGTAAGAGCTGGTTATATCAGGGCTTTGATAGGCTGTGTAGTTCTTTGAATGTTCCTGCAAAAGGGAACAATCCATTGTGAGTGATGTTTCCTTTTTGGAAAGTCTGTTTGGAACATTTCTGGGCTCCAGTTCAGTGCCAGTGCAAGGCTGAGCATCTTCCAAACCATTTAAAACTCTGCCACTCTTGCTTCAGGGTGCTCACAATTCTAGCGCTATACCAACCAACAACTGTGCTTTAAAGTAGCTTTCTGTCATTATTAGCCATGGTTAATAATGGCTTTCTGTTTCAAGCTTCAAAGAGTTCCTCAGATCTTTCCTTTTTGGTACTTTGGTGGCGTTCTTGACGAGTTCTGTATGAGCTATCCTAGCCCAGTTCTGGTTGTGATTGAATTTCGCAGACATTTGGTAGGTCTGCCGAGAGCCGTTTGTGGCTGTCTGCTTGGCCAAAGGAGTCCTTCCTGGCTAGTTGCTGTGTCAGAAAAGAACAGTGAATGTGAGTTAGGGCTTAAAATGCAGCGGGGGCGGGGGGGCGGGGTGCACCTCTTTAGCTTGCAGGTCATTCACAGAGTTCTGAAAAAACAGCCAAGCCATCTCAGGGCTGAATGACAAGCACCTTTGAGTTACGGTAATAATGTGATTTCTGGTGTCTGGAAGTGCAAGAAGATACTTGACTCTTTCACACACGGTAGAGGACAAGTCGATAGCCACTGTTCAGGCTAATGTATATATGTCCCCCCTTTTATGTTTTGACAACTGTCCTTTTCTGTCTTGGCTTTTTAAAATACACGAGGCAATTTAGTTCCCATTCTGCATCTGCATGGCAATGGAGGAGTACACTCTGCTTTGTAGTAACCTAATTCCTTAGAGGAAAAGGCAAGGAGCCCCCATAGAAGCCTGTTTAGGAACTGTGAACCAGGAAATGCCTCTTCCCAGTATCATCTGAAGTTAAAGGCAGTGGCTCAATCAGTGCACAGCAGACGGCTGAAAGATATAGTTGGGTGGCAAAGATTATATAAAACTATAAAAACCCTTCCCTCTCTGTGAAACTCCATTCCTCGTGGTTATGGAGGGGGGGAAATCTTAAGCACAATTGTATGGTATGGCCAAAAACATTTCCACATGATCTGTAATGGTGCTGTGGAGCTGGTAGAGGTGTTCCTGCAAGTTGCAAGCAATGCTTTCATCTGTGCAGAACCCATGATCCACCAGCGTAGCCTTTTGGAATAGTCAAAGGTTTAGGGTTGGGGGGAAAATGGTCGAATCCAACCCATTGCAGCTTAGGATGGTAAGCTCACTCTGCAAACACAATAATTGCTGCTGTGTTGTGTCCAGGAGTGAGGACACGGTTCTTAACAATGTGCAGTGTTTCCAAGCTGTAGGTCTAGGTAATATAAATTCTGAATAGAAAAGTAGTCCTGTGAGCAAGGAGGTGATAGATTTTATTGCTGGTATGACATTTTCTTCCTAGTCTGCTGCTCCTAAACCTTTGTTAACTACCTTTTGGGCCATGCTTGATTTGAAACCACCAAACACACACCAGATCAAATGCAGCAGGGGTGGCCAACGGTAGCTCTCCAGATGTTTTTTGCCTACAACTCCCATCAGCCCCAGCCATTGGCCATGCTAGCTTGGGCTGATGGGAGTTGTAGGCAAAAAACATCTGGAGAGTTACCATTGGCCACCCCTGAAATACAGTATAGGACCGCTGAGCCTCTTAAGGGAATGTGCTATTGATACACTGTCTTATTATTTCGTTTCTAACAGTGAGTGTTGAAAAAGTGGAACTAAAGGGATTATTGCATACGAAGAATGATAGGAACATGGAATATTCCTTTGAGGTAAGTTGGAAGGATTTCCAGTGTGGGTGGGATTGAGGGTGCCTGAGACGTTTGCCTCCTAAAGTACTTTGTCATAACACGCGGGAAATCCGCCCATGATTTTTTTTCTCTCAAAGCAAGTTATAGTGCCTGTTTCAGTCTTGTGCCCTGTTCGTCAGAGCCTTGGAGCCATTGCAAAAAGCTGTTCTTGTTTTTGAACTGTTGCTGTCATTTACTCTCATGCCACTGATATGCCTGTGAGTTCTAGTGTGATTTGTATTGAAAATGTGTTGGAAGATTGACAACTACTCCCTTTGCTTGCATGACCAAGAAAGTGGTTGGCGTGTACTATGGGGTTTTGTATCCCATTCTGCTAGGGGTCCCCAACCCTTTCGAGTCTGTGAGCATCTATTGAATTGTGACATGAGGTTGGGTGCAGCCTTATTATGGCCATTGCAAGAGGCAGAGGCACCACAAAATGTCAGGCGGTGAGGTTTTCCCTGACTCTTAACAGTAACTCTTCAACATTTCAGGTGAACATTCAGCTTAACAGGATGCCTTTTTAAAATGAGCGTATTGCTTAAAATATTTTCTTGCTTCCACACAGCTCACCTTCAGTCACACAGTGAAGATCCTTGCGCAGTAGCAACAGCTGCTAAGAAAGAACTGTTTTTTTAACATCTGCACAGCCAGTCAAAAGCCCTGCTGGGCAAAAAACCCAGCTGGCTCCACCCACTTTCTCAAAACACATGGCGGGTGCCGGGGAAGGTTTCAACAGGCACTGCGGTGCCCTTGGGTACACCGTTGGGGAAACAGAGAATTTATGCCTTTGGAAACACAGAGAGGGTAACAATTTCCCATGGTTCTTGGACTACATGTTTGGCTCTTCAAAGTATGTCTCATTACTGTGGATGGGATGTGTAAAGGCAGAGAAAATACAACACGTGTGGAGATTCTGAATGGCTTCCCTTCAAATATTCATTCCAATATATTGAATACACTTTATTTTCAGTGTAAGCTACAGCTGCAAAATGAGTCTCTTATTTCTTAGTGCTGCTCACATGGGACAAGAGAAGGATGCAGTTCCGTGACCTTGGATTGCCCAGTATAGAAGCAGCCCCTGTCCCATCAGTGTGCTTCTCCAACTATTCACTTGGCTTAATACATAGGCTTGGCTGCTTTTGTTGACTGCCTTACAGCAGCATTGCAAAAGAGTTGCACGCATGATCATCTTTCCTAAGCAGAATACCACATGATTGACACATGGGGCTTGTGTTAACATGACAATGGGAACTGCGGCCACAGGTGCTGTATGCAAACTAAACTGGTTGTAATGAATACTCCTGTGACTTTAGATGTGTATCCCTTTAGTGTGCATGGCACTGGCTCCTTGGCTTGTGATTTCCAGTGTCTGGAGGTATAAGAAGAGATTGACTTAACTGAACTGTAGTTCTTGCAACTTTGGAGGTATAATTCTGCCAGTCATGCTTGTTCTTCCCATTGCATCGTTCACTTCTGATGTGAGTGGGAAGAAAATGATCAACAAAGTCAGAAGCAGAGCTAGAAACTGTCTGTCTGCTTTGTTTCTTGGTTTTGGAGTAACAAATACGGGGAAAGAGGAAATTCCTCAATTACGTAATGTATTTTGAAACTCTCTCTTCTCACCAGTGCTTTTGGCAGCATCCTCAGGGCTGGAAAAATGTGTGTGTTTGGTTGTCATTGATACTAGTGTCATGTGGAAATATTGCTTCTTCTCCCCCCCCCTCCTTTTTATTAAGCAAAAATGCAGTCTTTTCCTATAAATTCCAAATTAAAAAAAATAGGTTTGGGTCCAAATTACCACAACCGGAATAAAACATGGAGAAAGAACATATGAAGCTGCCTTCTACTGAATCAGACCCTCGGTCCATCATAGTCAGTATTGTCTACTCAGACTGGCAGCAGCTCTCCAGGATTTCAAGCTGAAGTTTTTCACACCTATTTGCCTGGACCCTTTTTAGTTGAAGATGCCGGGAATTGAACCTGGGACCTTCTGCTTACTAAGCAGATGCTTTACCACTGAGCCACTGTCCCTCCTCATCTCTACGACTGAATCTCGTGAAATCCTGCTGTTCAGGGGACCCTGGTACATAATGAGGGGTGAAGCAAGAGCCTGCAATTGGAATCAGCAAAAATCCACCCCGGTGACATTATGCCACCATGAAATGGCACCTTTAGATCCAGCCCATAATAATGTTCAGATGCTGAATAATCTCTTCTCTTGTGCATCGCATTGTCTTTGAAATTCATTTACAGTTTGGTCAACCACCAACTTGTGATGAAAGCACTTAATAGCTTATTGAAAGTGCAGAAAGAGGAAAGCAGATGCTCTTGGCTTTAGTGTGCTTTGCACAAATCCACACATTCAGTTGCCTGTGTCTTCATAGATCAACTGATGTGATCTGCAGGAACTACATTGCATTCTGGGACCCAGCAGCCTTTAACAGATTGTGTCTGTTTACTCAGATAGTAGTCTCTTTGGTAACTATTTAATGCAGGGGTGTCAAACTGATTTGTTATGAGGGACGAAGACCTAGTTGGGCCTGGTTGGGCCATGTGTGTACCTCTTTAAGATTAGATAGCAAAGATATAAACTTTTAAAAGGGTTTTTAAAAACTCTTAAAATAAAACATGCTTAAAACATTAGCCCTTGTTGGTCTTAAAGGTGTTTTCTTTGTATCTCTCCCATGGGATCCAGGGAACTGGGCAAAGGAAGTTCTGGCTCTTTCCCTCTCTCCCCAGGGGACCAGGAGAGGGAGGAGCCTCAACCAATGGAGAAAATTGAGGTTTTTCTCTGTAGCTCCCATGCGAATGAGCAAGCCTTGCAAAGCAAGTTGAGATGCAGAAGGAAGCAAGAGAGAGGGAGAAGGAAGCAGATAAGAGCCAGTTGCTCGGGGGCCTGATTCGACCCTTGGGCCGTATGCTTGACACCCTGATTTAATGTGTAGGACATGAGGAAACTCATTAGCCACCATTTAAATACTCACTGGTTGTAATTATAGAAATTGCCTGCGGAATGTATCTGTTTCTTTCTTTTTTGTTCCTCAAGCTCTGCCATTGCATTGCACAGAGCTTGTGAGCAGTGCTTGCGACGCACTTGGCACTAAAATTCAACCAAAGTTGTGGTTCATGTGATAGCAGGGGAGAAAAAAAAGTTACTTCTGTTACACTGCAGTGTAGCTGCAGCCTTGCAGAATGCCACTCTGCCCTTAACCATCTGAAGCAGCCTTCATACCAAGTCCAGTTATTGGTCCAGCTGACCGACAGTGGCAGTCTCCAGGGTCTCAACCAGAGAAGGCTCTTTCCTGGCTCCCAGTTCCTGAGACCCGTAGCAGAAGATGCAGGTGGCTGAATGGGACTCTTCTGCACATAGACATGAGCTCCTGTACTGGGCCATAGCCCTTCTCTGAGACCACCCTTGGGAGAAGGCTGAGAACAGTGTGTTTTGGAATGAATTGCAGCAAAGATGGCCCCAAATCCTGTTTCTCACATAGTTAGTGAGAGGACATTATTGAAAATCCATATTAGCAAAACCAGCTCCAGATGTTCATGATGCAGTGTATTAAAATAGCTCTTCTCGTTTCCTTAAGGTATTCTGGTCTGATTCTTCAGTGACATTGGTAACAAAGTCGTCTGCAGAAGTGACTGAATTTGTTTCAAAGGTAAAATAATAAAGAGATGGTGTTCCTTGAGAGTGATTTTTGTGTGATTTTTTGAAAGCACTCTGACCCAGTTGGGAGTAGGTGGGATTCATGCATACATGTACAACTGCAGGATCCTTCTTGATAAATTATGTGCACACAGTAAGTGTGTTGCTATTGTCTCTTTTTGCTTTTTGTCCTTTTCAGTCTTTGCCTTTCATTGTCACCTCTGATTTCTTCTTAGTTATGTCAGCTGTATCCAGAAGAAAATTTGGAGAAATTCATTCCTTGCCTAGCCAGTCCTGATTCATTTTACTTGGAAAGAAACCACATGGACCGAGAATCAGACCTTAGGTATGCATTGCAAGTGTTAAGAAACCTATTTCCTCCCCCCCCCCCCCAAAAAAAAAGGTGGAAAGAGAAAGAAGAGGTGGACTGTTTCAGCCAAATTTCATGATGTGCTGGCTGCAGTTTTGTTGCATTTGCTTGTAAGTCCGTGAATCCCTCCCCCCAAACAAGCCAGAATTGTAATAAAATTAACCTTTTAAATGTATTAATGATTTCATCCTTCTTGAATATGACATTTTCCTTGTTTTGTTATTCAACACCAGTGCTTTTTTTTTTTGCGCAGGAACGCAGTTCCAGCTGACTTGGCGTCAGGGGGTGTGGCCTAATATGCAAATAAGTTCTTGGGATTTTCTACAAAAAAGCCCTTTCTGAAACAATGGTGATATAAGTGGTGTGGCCTGATATGCAAATGAGTTCCTGCTGGGCTTTTCTACGCCCGCCCCCCCCCCCGGTTGAGCACAGATCAACTGTGTTTTGGCCCCTGGGAATAACATAGTCTAGCATCTTCCAGGCTCATCCCCAGCAGCACCGCCAGTCCTTGTCTTGCTGCCACGTACCCTTGAGTAATCCCCTAACAATTGTTCTAGGGCTCCTTTGGGTGGTGCCCGGTGGTCCTGTTGATTGCATGGCTGGCACTCTGCAAACCATAGTAGTCAAAGTAACACTAGGGTGGGTTTCCTGGCCAGCAACATTGACTGTGGAAACATGAAATCGCATTGTAATTCCAGAAAAAGCAGACTGTAGCCTGTCTCAAGGACTGGTTTTGTGCCTTTTTAGACCCCTGCTGGATATATCATCTGGGCCCTTAAGAACAGATGAGTCTGGCATAGTGAGAAATTTCTTCTAGCGGGAGTTAGGCAGTGGTCTCAAGAGCGGCCCACGTCCAAGTTTTCATCAGCTTCTGCTAGAATTGGCAGAACTGCGTAATTGGTTTGCCATGCCTGCAGCGGGAAGTAGGTGCTTTTGGTTACCAAATCCAAATAATGGACTAATGCTTAGATAATTTCTTATTTGAAGTTCATACGGACAGGAATAATGTAATGGAAAAAAGTCACTTGGATCTTTGCCTCTCATTGACTTACTAGTGGTTGGGGGGAAGGTTTCCGGAGTTGCAGGGACCAGTACTAATTGGTCCATCTTTGCTGGATCAGCTGCTGGATCCATACAGCGTTTGCTGTTCCTTAACAGAACTAGAATCCAAGCTTCTTAAAACGCTGGATTCAGGACACGTTTTGAGGCTCCAACTGCAGTAGCATCTCCATATGTCATATTTATGATTTTCACATTTCCCTGATCACCGCATGGTGCATAATCATGTTTTCTGGAACAAGAAAGTGCCAGATTCTTGTTGACTGTTTTATGTGCTAGGGGGATACTTGTGGCAGGAACGTGCAGTTAAGAAGCTTACAATATCTTTTGTGCCTTACGGCAGCAGCGGCGGTGTCAGGGCATTTAGCTGCTGTTTTGATACTGTATGAGGTAGTTGGTTTGTTCACATCTGCGTGTGCTTAAATTTCTGCTCTGGGATTCTTCCCCTAACCCTGACTTGATCGTTATGGTCCAAACGCAAAGACAATATTACGTAGTTGAAATCATTTTTCAGGTATTTGGCATCGTTACCATCCCACGTCTGGAAAAATGATCATGTCAAGAAGTTTTTCAGCTCTTCGTCTCACTCCCAACAGCTTCAGAGTTCAAGTGAGTGTAAAGATTACCTTTTTTCTCCCCGCTCACCAAAAGCACACACGTGCAAGTCAGCTTCAGCCAAGTCAGTGCCTGTCCAAATTTCTGATCTCCTTGTTTTTAAGGTCCCAGCAGCACTTCCATTTATAAAGCAAGCACTACATTGGGCGCTTCTGGAAGGTAAGATATGTTTGGTGCGTGGATGCGGAGAAAGCTATAGAGTTTGTCATTGGTGTGTAGTTGCGCAGCGTGTTTTTGTCATTGTATCTGAAGAAGTGTACATGCATCAGAAAACTTATACCCAGAACAAAACTTTGTTGGACTTAAAGGTGCCGCTGGACTCAAACTTTGTTCTCTTGCTTCAGACCAACATGGCTGCCCCACCTGAATCTGTCTTGGTTGCATTTTACTTCACAGCAGTGCTTCAAGAAGAAATTCTGTGAAACGAATTCAAGTGGAAGGTGGTAAAATGCCACTGAAAATCCATGTGGGTTTTCCATTCACATGGAGCATTTTCTATGCATGCTGCTCTGTGTAAACTTACAACCTCTTTCCTTGGAGGTTTTCAGACAGAGGCTAGATGGCCCTCTGACAGCAATGAAGATCCTGTGAATTTAGGGGGAGGTGTTTGTGAGTTTCCTGCATTGTGCAGGGGGTTGGACTAGATGACCCTGGAGATCCCTTCCAACTCTATGATTCCTTGATTCTAAGTTGATCTTGTTGGGGAGTGTGTGTGGGGGCAGGGGAGAGGCAGCTAAAAGTGGGGAGAGGGAGCTGAAATCAGGCCCGGTGTTTCCATAGATGAGTGTGAGGTTGGTAGAACTGTGGATGGTCAGTTGTTCACTATAGCGTCGTAATTCTCTCACCCTTTCCCTTTTCTTGCATATCTTTGGCTAGGTGAGTAAATCTTAAATTTTGCAGTTAGGGCAAGTGCCAGCCCTGTGCCTGCCTGCCAGCATTCTGAACCTTCACAGCTGCACTGGTGCTTCAGAAAGATGTGACTCTGGATCCCAGGGCACTGATGGGGATGAGATGGTTCTGTTTCCTTGGGGGAAACTTGCAGTAATTAAAAGCGGATGTGGATGCCGCTTATTTCCACAAATGATAACGAGAACCATTCCTCTTCCTCCCTCTGCAGACCTGTCTGTGGTGTAGCTGGCATCCAGTCTTCGCAGAACAACCTCCAGCATCACGTCCAGCATCCGAACGCTCCCCCAGTTGCACTTCCCCACTGCTCACACTCAGGTGGGGCTGGATCCTCGCTAGCCTGCCGCTCTCAGCTGGAGAACACTTCACCTGTGTTAATGACGCCCAGTCCTCAGATCCCCCAGGCCCAGGAGCAAAACGGGATTTTGGACTGGTTGCGGAAGCTGCGCTTGCACAAGTACTACCCAGTTTTCAAACAGCTCACAATGGAGAAGGTAGAGTGCTGTCCTTGTTAGGAAAAGGAATGGGTTTTTCTTTGTCTTGTTGAGAGCACAGAGGGTGCAAACAGCAAGAAAAGGCTTTGTGCCTCAGAGCGGATGCGCCGGTGCACTCTTTCATCTAGTTTGGATTAATCCATTGTTTGAAGTCATACATTACATTACCACTCTCTCTCCATAAGAGCCTGTATCCTTCTACAAACAGTTTTGAGTTCTGTGTCTTTCACTTAGCGGCTTATTTTGAAGAAGCCAGTTGGAGCGGTTTGCCACTTTTTGTGCACTGCTGGCATTTCTCTTCCTTGTTGGCTCCTCTCCTTTTTCTCATTCGTAAAAAGTGACTTTTGGCGGGCGGGGCCAGGGCTCAGTGCTAGAGCATCAGCTTGACATGCAGAAGGTTTCAGGTTCAACCCCCCAGCACTCCCAGTTAAAGGATCTGGGCAGTAGGCGAGGGGAAAGATTTCTGCCTGAGATCTTGGAGAGCCGCTGCCAGTCTGAGTAGACCATGCTGACCTTGATGGACTGGTGATCTGGTTCAGCATAAGCTGGCTTCAGGTGTTCATCACTGACTGACCCTGCAGCAGTTTTACAAGCTCCTCGGTTGCAGGCTTCAGAGGGTGCATAGCTCTGGTCCCTGCAAAGCAGTCCTGTGTATGGCCTGGAAAACATTCCAAAGACCACATGTGTGTTCTGTTCAGATGACTCTCTGCTTAAGTGGCTTTATTCACAATCATTCTCCAGTGCATTGGAAAGTTAATCGTCACTTTGGTCTGTGGGTTTTTTGTCTGGGCTGCCCTCTGCTGGGTTAATTATTTACTGTTTAAACCCCTTATCTCCAAATGGTGACAGACTGAATAAGGAATAGGTTGAGGTTTTATCTTTCTGATATTTTTCTTTACATTAAGAAGCAATAAACTCGAGCAATTCAAATTAAGAAGCAATAAAATTCACATTTTCAGAGGGTTTTTTTGTTTTTTTACCAGTAGGTTAGTGCGCTGATATGTGGTGATGGAATAATCTGATGTGAAGAACCAGGAAATTTGATAACAGAGATGGGCTTATATGTGGGTGGGAAGAATTACTGTGGCAGGATCAATGTAGGAAAGGACATACGTCTGCAGTAACTGCTAAAAAA
This sequence comes from Heteronotia binoei, assembly GCF_032191835.1. Lineage (NCBI taxonomy): Eukaryota > Metazoa > Chordata > Lepidosauria > Squamata > Gekkonidae > Heteronotia > Heteronotia binoei. Next base: position 67,294,112 of record NC_083236.1, on the reverse strand, counting down.
AGCAAATTTTAAAAGCCAGCTAGGTATGGCAGGCACATATTTCTGTTTCTGCTGGGCAGGTCCATAACATGCCATTAACCCTGCTCTTCCAACTTGATGTATTCTATGATAATCCTTGAAGCAAGGGCTATTGTCATGCAGCTAAGAACGCTGAAGACCCTTTGTGCTCTTTGTCCATATTGGTGCCTTCTTAGCTGGCATTTTCATATTGCTTCTGTTTCAGCAGTGAAGGATGGTAAATTGCCATAAACGTTCAATAAGAGGTCGAGATAGACCATGCATAGCTATTTTGAAATCTGGAGTTTGTATGTAACTATAGTCAATACTGTAATGCATGCTAAGAAGTCTTGTCCTGTCCTGGGCAATTCTTTCTCCTTTCCCAGTTATGTCGCTTGTTTTTCATAGTTCTGTCATCTTTGCAAAAGACAGGGACAAATAAGTAAGCATCGCTGAGCATCATCAGCATTCTAGACTGGGTTTGCATACATTTAACGTTGTCCTCAACTCTGTTTCATAGCCAAATAATGGACAGCATGCATCTTTCATACATCTTGGTATTGCATAGCAATATATTTGCTTCTTTTTTCATGGGCAAGTTCTTGAGCCTTACTGAAGAAGACCTGAATAAATTTGAATCCCTCACCATGGGTGCTAAGAAGAAGCTGAAGACCCAGCTGGAGCTGGAAAAGTAGGTGTTAAAGAACACACAGGGGAAATTGCCTCTCTTTTCTTCTTAGCTCTTCCCCATTCCAGGCGTTAGCAGGAATCAGGTTTTTTTTAAGAAGGTGTAAGTCTCAGGAAATTCTGTCATAAAAGCCCGCCTCTCAGTTTGGAGGCTCTGCCATGCTGGAAAGAGTGCTGTAGTCAAGCTTTGAAGTTGTGATGGTGCCCAAGAGAAAATACATTGCTTTTTCCTGTGGATTGACAACACAGAACTCTGCATAGTTTTGGTGGTCATTTGCTACCTTGTATATCCAGTGGGTTCACTGATAAAGGGTATCAGAACAAGGCTTGTATCTGGGATTTCTCGTGTGAAACTGTACATTTGAGTAGAACTGACCCTCCAGAATCCTTGTCTTGATTCTTCTGGCATATGCTAATTATGCTTCTGCCCAGGTAATATTTTTAGAAGTAACAGCAGCTATATTCCTTGATTTCTAAGGTGCTCGCCTCCTTCCCCTTTCTGAGAGACGGTTTGGAGTAGTGGTTAAGTATCTGGAAGAACTGGGTTTGATTCCCCACCCCTCCACTTCCAGCTGCTGGAATTTTATTGTGAATTTTCATTGTATGCACTTTGACCTGTGGCTTAATGCAGCATGTAGCATAGGCATTGTATTTGTACACATCCCATAGAGTCAGATTTTGAGTAGTATGTCTTTTACATATACTACTATTGTGAATTTTTTTGTAATTTTTTAAGATCTGGATTGAATTACTGAGCAATATTCCAGTCATTTTTCTTGTGAGTTTGTACGCCTTTCAGTTCGAGCAGACCTACCCAGTAACAAGTATTGCCCAACTCTGCTCCTCTCCTTGGTCTCCTCTGTAGAGACAGAGCAGCTTGGGAAGCTCAGCAATTAAAGTTGTGATCGTTGGTCAAGATTGGAGATCCAGCCAAGACACAAAAGCTTAGTGGAAGGGCTGCAGTGAGAAGATTTGGGCAGCTGGGGCTCCCCACTGCCCTGGCACCGTAAACAGTGGCACGTGGTCATTATGCGGACAAGGCCTTGGGCTTCATTGCCAGTCTGTAACTTGTAGGCTGATTGAATTTGGGGCTAAATCCCAGTTGGGTCAAATACAAGGCTGTTGTAGCATCAGTAGCCCAAGCGCTCTGTAGACCTCGATCAATAAGTTCAGGGGCGGAGGAGGAACTGTGAAGCCTCCCCTTCCACAATTTTATAGATAGCAGAACTAATTTTGCAGAGAATGCTGTCTTTGCACAATTGGGTCAGACTGTATTTGGGGCCTGATGAAGTAAAATTGCTTTAGATGCTGAAACAGAAAGCATGCTTTATAAGTCCTTCAGCAGCTAAAGAGACTTCTGTGGTAATAGACATGCTCCTTGGTGTGCTAGTGTGATGTGATGGTTACAGTGCCAGACTGTAGGATCTGGGAAACCCAGGTTTGAATCCCCACTCTGCCATGGAAGCATGCTGGGTAACGTTTTACCAGTCACAAACTTTTGGCCTGATCTACATCACAAGATTGTTATGAGGATAAAACAGAAGCTAGGAAAAGGATGTAAGCCACATTGGTTCCCCATAAGGAGAAAGACAGGGCACAAGGGAATTAAATATAGAACTCCTTCCTATACTCCAAACCTGTGCATTTGTGGAAGTTAATTGGGTGGAAGTGATTTGATTGCCTTCACAGCTGAGATTTGATTCTGTCCTGGTAACATATTTTGCCAGACTGCCGTAAAACCCAAACTTTGCTCCCTTTTTGGAGGAATGATGGGATGTAGCTATTAGACGTTCTGTATATGTGGATCAGCATCCTGTGAGTGCCGATAATGGAAGTTTATTTGAATCAGTTACTTACTTTTTTGCTTTAGGGAAAAGTCTGAGAAAAGGACCCTAAATCCAGCAGTTTCCTCTTCTGTGAGCAGCAGTGGGGTGGCCAGAGTTCCTCCTACTACTCACATTGGACCGATCCAGAGTATCCGTGGAAACCATGCAGCAGGTAAGCACATGCTGCTGGGCATGGGTGAGCCAGCATCTTATACAGAAGAGATCCAAACCATTTGCAGTCTAGCTCTTTCCCATAATTGTAGCCTGACAGGTTGCTGCTATCTCTTGAGCTGCTGGTGGCTAAAAGCATTGGCTCCAAGAGAGTGAGAGTAGGACTTGGCTATCCAAAGCAATGGCAGACCACCCCATAAAAGTCTGCCAAGAAAACGTCCTCATGTGACATCACCCCATGGGTCAGACTATTTTTTTTATCCAAGATCGCATGGTTTTTATTTGTCTGTTGTATTTGCAGTCAAATGCTGTTTTATAGGTGTATTTTGCTGCCGTTCCTTCTGCCCAGGTAATATTAGGAGAAATAGCAGCTATATTCCTTGATGTCTAAGGCATTCTCCTCCTTCCTCTTTCTGAGAGCCAGTTTGGTGTAGTGGTTAAGTGTGCAGACTCTTATCTGGGAGAACTGGGTTTGATCCCCAACTCCTTCACTTGCAGCTGCTGGAATGGCCTTGGGTAAGCCAGAGCTCTCATGAGAATTGTCCTTGAAAGGGCAGCTGCTGTGAGAGCACTCTCAGCCCCACCCACCTCACAGGGTGCCTGCTGTGCGGGAGGAAGGTAAAGGAGATTGTAAGCCGCTCTGAGACTCTGATTCAGAGAGAAGGGCAGGGACGGTGGCTCAGTGGTAGAGCATCTGCTTGGTAAGCAGAAGGTCCCAGGTTCAGTCCCCGGCATCTCCAACTAAAAAGGGTCCAGGAAAGTAGGCATGAAAAACCTCAGCTTGAGACCCTGGAGAGCCACTGCCAGTCTGAGTAGACAAGACTGACTTTGATGGACAGAGGGTCTGATTCAGTATAAGGCAGCTTCATATGTTCATATGTATAAATCTACGGGCTTCTTTTTAGAGCTGCGGGTAGATGTGGATCAGCCGTCCACCACAGTGCCCCGTGAAGGAAGCTCTTCTGAATACTCCAGCTCCTCTTCAAGCCCAATGGGGATCCAGACCCGGGAAGAGAGTTCAGACAGCGCCGAGGAGAACGAGAGACGTACGTACAGCTGTCCCTGAGCGTTGCAGCATGCACCTCCGTTCAGGGACGAGCCCTGTCTGACCTCTGTCTGTCCCATAGGTTTAGAGATCCACTTGGAAGCCTCGGAGAAGGAGAAGCCAGTCATGATCTTGAATCACTTCAACTCGAGCTCCGCCCGGCCTACCGCACAGGTCTTGCCAGTGCAGAACGACGCCGGCTCCGGTCCCTCCGCTCACCACCCCTTGCCCATGCAGGTGACGGCTGCAGGCTCCCCGCACATCACCCCAATTAGGATACTAAACTCTTTGCACAAGCCCGAGCGAGGGAGCACGGACATGAAGCTCCTTTCGTCCTCTATGCACTCGCTCCTGTCTTTGGACGACAGGACAAAATTCCCGCCCGGACCCCCCCCTCGGAGCAGCATCAAGATAGAGAAGAGCTTTGGAAACACCATCATGGACGGGATGTCCCCCTCGGCCCATCAGTCCTTGCAGGTGCCCTCAGGAGTTCTGGAAAACGGACCCGCCCCTTCCATGAACTTTGGCCCACGCACCAAAGTGGTTCATGCTTCCACCCTCGACAGAGTGGCGAAAGCAGCCCAGCAGCCGGGAATGATGGCGGAGGCGAGCACCACGGCCCCCGTCACCTCCAGCACGGTCTTCCACGTGGCGCGACAGCCCATCAAGCTCCTGGTGTCCTCTTCCATTCCCACCGATTCGACAGTGGCGGGGCAGAGCTCCTGCCCCGGCAATATGCAATTCAGCGTCTCCCCAGCAATAATAGCTCCCCGGACTGCTCTCTACACAGCCAACACCAAAGTGGCCTTTTCTGCCATGAGCAGCCTGCCAGTCGCCCCGCTGCCCAGCAGCAGCAGCTTCTGCGCAAACAGCAACACTGCCTCCTCCAGCAGCCACCCCTCCACCGCCTTCCCAAACATGACCAACCTGCCCAGCTGCCCCGCTCCCAGCTCCAGCCCCACGCTTTCCGCTCCTGCCGAGAACAGTTACTACAACGGGGGCGGCGGCTCGCCAGGCAGCATCCCGGTGCCCAGCCAGACGCACCACCATCACCACCACCATCAGCAGCAGCCCCCCAGCTGCATGGTCTGCAGCTCCTGCGGCTGCAGCGGCAACTGCGGCTCAAGCGGCCTGACGGTCAGTTACGCCAACTACTTCCAGCACCCCTTCCCCGGCCCGTCCATGTTCCCTTTCCCCTTCCTGCCCTTCAGCCCGCTGTGCAGTAACGGCTACATCAACACGCAGCAGTACAACAGCAGCTCCGCTTTCCCCGTGGCCCCCTCTCCTTACAGCAGCGGCATCACCCCGGACTCAGTCATGAGCGGGCAGTCCACGTTCGCGGTGCCGCCCATGCAGAGCTTCATGGCGGGGACGGCAGGGGTGTATCAGGCGCAGGGGATGATGGGCAACAACAGCGGTTCAAGCCACAAAAAAAATGGACACCTGTCCTGTTACAACTGTGGAGCCAGCGGGCACAGAGCTCAAGACTGTAAACAGCCCCCGATGGACTTCAACAGACAAGGTGAGGCTTATGCTTAGCAGGGCTGGGAGGCTGTTCAGAACATCCACATCTCCCTGTTTGGGGAAGGGGGGGAAGTGGGCAGGGGAATGTCTGCTGGTAATTCAAACACAGGACAGGTCTGCAGAAGCTTCCCTCTAAGCCAGGAGTGTCGAACGTGCAGTTTGGGGGCTGAATCAGGCCCCTGGAGGGCTTCTATCAGCCCCCCGAACTACTGGCTGGCATCTGCTTCCTTCTCCCTATATCTTGCTTCCTTCTGCATAATAGCTTGCTTTGCTAGGCTCTCTCAGTTGCACAGCAGAGCTACTGAGCCAAGCCTTTTCTTCTATTGGCTGAGGCTCCCCCCCCAAGTCCCCTGAGGAAGGAAGGAAAGAGCCAGAGCTTCCTTTGCCCAGTTCCCTGGATTCCATGGGAGAAATACAAAGAAAGCATCTTTAAGACCAATGAGTGCTAACATTTTAAGCATGTTTTAAGTTTTTAAAAATATATATTTGTGTTTCTGTTCTTTATAAAATTTATATCTCTGCTACCTAATCTTAAATAGGTACACACATGGCCCAGCCCAACATGGCTCGGTCCAACCTGACATGACCCGGCCCAACAAGGTCTCATTTACGTCAGATCCCGCCCTCATAACAAATGAGTTCAACTTCCCTGTCTAAGCTGTGCAGTCTTGTGAGGAAAAATCCTACTTTGTGAGCTACTGGCATGAAAACTGTGAGCTCCTGCATCAATTAGTTTTCTCTGGGGCCATTTTTCCTGGGCTAAGCAAAAACGTGTGAGCCAGAGGCTAAAAAACGGTGAGCTGGCTCACACTAACTCAGCTTAGAGGGAACACTCATTGGCAGTCACTAGAGTTCTGCAAGTGGCTTCCTGTTTGTGCTCTTGTCCTTCCTAAGCATCAGCAGTAAGAGCCCAGAAGTAAACTTGAGAGTTCTGAATGGTGGGAGAGGAGGATTCACAGCTCAGCTAGCCTTGTGGGTTTGGAAGGGGTTAATTTTGGCTCTTGGCCCTGGAGGGTTCGGCATTGGAGGCTTCCAAACCAATAAGCCATCTTTTTTCAGTTTCTTTTTAGGAATGCCTGTGTCATATATCTGTCTGCCACTTTAGTTGGGTCTGAACTGCTGTGCGATCTTCCCCATATGAACGTGGGCGGTGCTGACTTCTCTTTCTTCTTCCCACAGGTACATTTAGGTTAAAATATGCTCCGCCCGCTGAAAGTCTAGATTCCACAGACTGACCTTGACTCCACAGACTTCATACTTTGTGGTGGCAAAAAACCCCTGGGCTCGTTAGGAAGCTTCATATTGGAATCCGAAAAGTCCGTTTTGCTGAGCGTAATATTTTTTTGTGTTTTTTTTTAATCCAAAGGTGCTCTACTTCACTACAATAGGAAGGGATTGAAGTTTAGGGGCTTCTCCAACCCATTTTTACTGATTGCCAAATTGTAATATGGATCTTAAATGTTGGGCCTTCCAGGTGGCAGGTGAAACTGGCCAATTACCACCCTTTTCTGATGTAAACAAGCTCCTGCACTTTTTTTCGCTGAAGAATGTTGCCATACTTGGACCTCCAGGGCTGAAAACTCAAAAACTCCTGGGCAGCTATGTTGGAAGCTGGAGGGAGAGGAAGAGGTGGATGGCACAGTAGCCGTTTGTGGGCTGAACGCTGACACACCAAGGCTAGGTTTTAAAAATGCCTACTTTTTTCCTCCACGCAAATCAGGCACTAAACTCTGGGATTTTAAAGGATTGCACTACAGAAGAATGTATGATTCTGTTCTGAATGTCTGCATTTTTAGCAGGCGGATATGCGGAGATCAGAGTGGGAGAGACACATTTCCAACCGTTGCAAAACGGGCACCAGCAGACAATGTGAACTTCTAATAAAGAAATCTTAATCCTCTCTCTCCCCTCTCTCCCAAAAGAACGATGGTGGAAGTTTCAGTTAACACTGGAAACGGTTATGCTGTGCTTGTCAGCATTTATTCCTAAACAGAACTCTTGTTAACCAGCAGCAGCTTCAATGTAGTTTCCAAGGGTCTGTGGCCAGAGCTGAAAATTGTAAAGTCCCCCCCCCCCCCTTTCCTTTTCAAAAGTTATTCCTCTCGGACTTCTAAAATCGTGTCGCTCATATCTCGGGTTTCCTTTGCTGGAAACAGTACTCTGCCTTAGTAACAAATTTTAAGCTTTTCAGACTGTAGCTGTAGTTTGCAACCTGTTGCTTTAGTGGACACAGCAGAACTTGCATCGCCTTTCACTACAGGAAGCAGAAGTCACTACAGGAAAGAGGCGGCAGCTGTGTTGCTGTCCTTCTCATGACGGGTTCCCACCCATCTTCCTTGATCAAAACACACTACAAAGCTTTCGACGTTAGCTACTGCGTGTGCATCTCCACTCACTTTAAATTAGCTTTCGGCTGAAGTCAGCCTGGTGCATACAGCAGCCTAGAAACAATATGGACCTTCCTTACAAAAAGGAGGGAAATCTCATGTGCAAATGCCACGCGCTGTGTTGGGTCGGCGATGGAGCTGAAACTTAAAACTGCTGTGACCCCCCAGGTCATGTCACATAAGCTGGTGTGGTTATGGCAAATGGGTATTGTTGATAGCAACGACAGGTGCCGGGGCCTTGGCCACGCCTCCTTTCTGCAAGTACATGTGGTAATAAATGCTCCTTTGCTGTGGCCAGGTATGGTAGGGGCTCTGGACACAGCAATGCGGATGGCGGTAGATGTGGTGGTGTAGCAGCAGGGGCCAGGATTTTTGTTTCCTTCCGTAATGCAGGGGTGAGCTCTAGCATATTCTTCAGGGCAGCATGTCTTACCTTGTTGCCTTTGAAAAACAACCTGGTGTATTCCTTTGCTCAGAGGCATCCAATTTTTTTTTTTAAAAAATATCTCTGGGAGGAAGCGTCGCATGAGATTCATGCAGTTTCCTGGCTTAACGGAAACCGAGTCCAAAGCTGTATCATCTGGTTTCTAGTAGCCCACAATAACGTTTTGTCACTTCTATGCAAGTTTGCACCCAGAGTTTGGCTTAAGCAAGGTACATCTAAGCAACCACTTGCCATGAATGACTGAATGTGAAATACGGTGGCCAGGAGGAGACATGTAATATCTTGTCACAAGGGGTGGGGTGGGGTGGATAAAACCTGACAGAGCAATTTACTTTTGCCTTAATAGTAGGAACACATTGCCACTCTGTTTTGCACCTTCCACGGAAGGGTTAGCTTTTCTGGAAGGCATGGAATTATGTACTGAAAGCCAGATGTTCCCATATGAAAACAAATGAGCATTCTTTTTTTTTTCTAGAGCAGCAAAAACCTGTGGCACTTTTCTTGGAAACGGTGGTGTATGAATATTCATCATGAACTTGACTGGGCATCTGTAACTGGGAAAACTGGCTAAAATGTCTTACAATCAGGGCTTTAGAAATTTGAGATTATTCCTTCATCTAAAAATAGTCATTTTCTTAACTACCCCTTCTTTCAGAAGAAACTGTCTTGGGCAAGTGAACCATACCCCTAGGAAAACTTTTTTAAGCGTTGTTCATTCCCAAAAATATTTCTTTGAAGCTGTATAAGGCATGCCTAAGAGCTGTTTTTTTTTTAAACAAAAATTACCAAGGAGGAACATACATAGGACCTCAAGCATATAAAGAAATGAACATTTTAAAAATGATACTGTCTGATTTGAATCTGTGTGTACGAAAAGGATCTAGGAAGAGGCAGTTTGGCTCCTTTTGTGAAAAAATATGAAACAGCATGCAAAACCACCAGCAGTCCTGGCCTAGATGGGATGAAATAACGGCTTTTACTTATAAACCTAACTGTGGCATGGCAAACTTCATTAGAAGTAGTTCAGAGCCTACCGACGCAGAGGTCTGTGGTTGCACCGTGCGACTCCTGGGAAACGTTGCAACTCGTCTACAAGCTGTCTTAGGTCCGCCTGATGAAGGGAGGGCCATTCTGTATGTCAGGCCATCGCAGAGCATCTCCCCCCCCCCCCGCCCCGCCCCAATACCACATGCTGCAGCTCTCGTCTCCAATTTGCTGTAAAGTTGGTAAAGAACTTTTTAAAAAAACCATATTTATACCAGCCTAAACTGCTTTGCTGGATGTGGCCAAAGGTAGGAGTAAAAGCAGCACTAATTCAAAATGCTATCAACATCCAAATAATTGTCAGTGTTGTACCCAACCCTTGGGACTATTTCCACATTTCTTACACACAGAGAGAAACCTGCTTCATAGGGCAGGTGGGCATATTTCTTTTAGGTCATAACTTCCCTCTAGGAATGAAGGAAATTCCTCAGCCCATTTTGAGCCATTTCTTTTTACATCTAGTATTATGTGGGGGTTGGGGGGGGGGGGGAATGTGCATGTAACTTTATAAATAAAAAGTTTTGTAAATATTTAATATCCACTTAATTTGATTTGGAATTGTAAATGTCAAGTATTCTGGTATTGGGATTTTTATGTTTTATTATACTTTGTTAAAGGTAAAAATTGTACATTTTTAGGATGTTTTTATCTGAGTAAAGATTTAATGTACTGAAAAAAGCAATTAAAGGCCATTGTAGTGTCTTTTCAGACATCCGCAATGATTAGTATTTCCACCACCACCATTTTCACCAGAGTCGTTTTCGCAAAAAAAAAAAATGGCGGAGGTGGCCGAAGGGATTATGCAAAAGCTTGGACTGCTTATCTGCAGGGACTTCCAGCCTGAATTCGCCTCATGAGGGCAGCCCAACCCCATCTACCTTGCAAGGTGCCTACTGTGGCGAGAGGAAGGGAAGGCAAGATTGTAAGCCACTCCAAGAGAAGGGTGGAATATAAATTGAATCTCTTCTTTTTTGCGAAGCTCTTAATGTTAGGCTACCTGTAGCCATTTTGAATCCAATCCTTGAACAAGCTTACATAAGAACATAAGAGAAGCCATGATGGATCAGGCCAATGGCCTATCCAATCCAACACTCTGTGTCACACAGTGGCCAAAAAAAAAAAAAAAAACCCCAAGTGCCATCAGGAGGTTCACAAGTGGGGCTAGAAGCCCTTCCACTTTGCCCACCCCCCCCCCCAGCACCAAGAATACAGAGCACCACTGCCCCAGACAGCGTTCCAACAATATACTGTGGCTAATAGCCACTGATGGACCTCTGCTCCATTATTTTTATCCAATCGCCTCTTGAAGCTGGCTATGCTTGTAGCCGCCGCCACCTCCTGCGGCAGCGAATTCCACATGTCAATCACCTTTTGGGTGAAGTACTTCCTTTTATCCGTTCTAACCGGACTGCTCAGCAATTTCATTGAATGCCCACAAGTTCTTGTATTGTGAGAAAGGGAGAAAAGGACTTCTTTATCTACTTTCTCTACCCCCTGCATAATCTTGTAAACCTCTCTCAAAGCTTGCTTCTTTTGCAACGGTGGCCAGCGCCAGGGGGACTCCCTCCACTCGGAACGCAGGTGATTTTCGTTCTAGCCGCACAGGATCTGAATTTGGAATCCTCCTTGCTGCCAAAATAGACAGCTTTTCTAAAGACAGGACAGTGAAAGGGCCACCGGTTTGAATTGGAATAATCCGGATCAGCGCTTTAAGAAATTGATCATGTATGCACGTTTGTCTATCAAGAAACTGTTTAACTGAACAGAAGACAAGCTATTCATAAAATTTTACAGTCAATTTGAAAGCTCACAGTGAATGCTTTAAAAATCAGAAGCGAGCACTAAACAGATGCATGCAAGTGGTACAACCTGTAGACATAACTGATGTCCAGCAGTGTGCCAAGATGTAGCGTTGCTCTCCCTGCCCCACCCACTTAGCAAAAAATTAGGTTTCTATTACAGATGCATTTAAATTCACACACAGTAATATACAAGAGTTCAGTTTTAGTCACCCTGCTACATTTCACTGTACAATCAGCTGGAAGCAGGACATTGAGCTGAAGTATCTTCCCTTTTGCATAGGACATAAAATCCTGCTCGCAGCAACGTTAATGGTTAGCCCCCCCACCCCACCCCCCCATACAACCACCAGGAAGCTTCAGTGACCAACCGGTCACCTGCTCTCACGCAAGTTTAGGTTTCCTTCATGGTTAGGCAAGGGGAAACTCACCCTCCCATTAAAATCAAATGTCATGCAACTAATCAGGATGAACTCTGTGGTCGAGTTTGGGATTCATGCTGCTGGAAACCAGCGTCTTCCAGGAAGGGTGCCACACTAGCCTCCTTTCTGTTCTGTTCTCATAAAGCTTGGCAAAGAAGGCCAGGCAGAGAGACCCTGACTCCTTCCCTCTCTGGGAGAACGACAACAAAAAGTTGGGAGATCTGAGTAGGACTTAACAGAAGGAGATGTCACGCCGAAGCGTTTCAGTTTGCTATTAAGTGCTAGCCCAGCTCCTAGGATTACAGTAACTTAAACATCCCTTTTTTATTGGCAACTTTAATACACGTGGTATGATTTCCATCTGATTCCAGAGACTGCAAAGCAAGCCTGCCCGTGAGAACTTGGAGCAGGCCGACAAAGCTGGGCCCCGTCTGTCCGTCCTGGCACTCCTCTGTTCCAATATTCACAAACAAAACAAAGGTACGATGGGAACACCCGCTAAGCACGACTACGGTGAGCAGGTGGAGGACGTCCCTTTCTTTTTCCTGTGGGAGGGAGGGGTCAAAACTATCCTAGGCTACAAGCCACGGGTTATGATTTACATGGAGGGCAGCGTGCCAAACGTTTCCTGCGAGGCATACACCATGTACAGGAAGCCATCTTCATCCTTCTCGCTTTCGTACACCTCCGAGATGGGCGTCGAAACGCTCACCATGCTGTGTCCGTTCACCAGTAAGAAGAAAGCTTGGTTGGAATTCAGCTGCAGGCGGCGCCTGTAAGATAGAAAAGTCTTCAGGGAAGCGGCTGGACCCCCGTCGCGCTGAAAGCTAAGTACTTTAGTGCACAATGTTAAGTTATATGGGGACCCTTGGAAGGTAGCAGCAGAGAGGAGTGAGGGCCACTCAGATGGTCTTCCAGCATGTTGGTGCCCTCGAAATGATGCAAATGAGACAAAAGGAAGCGGTGAAGGCTGTGTGCACTTTGTGCTTCTGGCCCTACGGCAGAAGGACATTAGCCTGTCCATTAGCCTTTATGTGAACTCAAGCATCAGTCAGCCCATGCCGACTGCAAGGCACCTTGGTTTACTCCATTTCTAACTTCCTGCCCAACTTCTTCTGCACCCCAAATAATCACGCTCCACAGAAGTCTTGGGGGGGGAGGGGCACTGAGAAGCTGCCAAAAACAGCCACTGAATCCTGGCCTTGACGTGGATCCTGTTCTTGCTGGATCTCTCATCAGCTAAGCAAGGCTAAACTGGCAAGTACTCGGAAGAGAGGCCAGCAAGAAAGGTCAGGGTTGCTACGCAGAAGCAGGCAAGGGCAAACCACCTGTCAGTCCCAGACCGTGAAAAAAACCCAGAAGTCGGCCACGACTAGGCGGCGTTTTCCACCACAACATACCAGCAAGTTGGGGTAGGTTGCCCAGAGTGTCTTAATGCCCGTCACCATTGCTAGGCTCACAGAGTTTGTTCACTTGGAAGCCTTTTCCATCGGCTTGACACAAGGCGCTATTAGCCCTGGCCAGAGGGAGCAGCCGTCACAGCCCCACCCTCCTCACAGGGTGCCTGTTGTGGGGGAGGAAGGGGAAGGAGATTGTGAGCCGCTCTGAGACTCTGTCCTTGAAAGGGCAGCTGCTGTGAGAGCCCTCTCTTGCCCCACCCACCTCACAGGGTGCCTGTTGTGGGGGAGGAAGGGGAAGGAGATTGTGAGCCGCTCTGAGACTCTTCGGAGTGGAGGGCGGGATATAAATCCAATATCTTCATCTACCTCACAAGGTGTCTGTTGTGGGGGAGGAAAGTAAAGGAGATTGTGAACCGCTCTGAGACTCTTGAGTGGAGGGCGGGATATAAATCCAATATCTTCATCTACCTCACAGGGTGTCTGTTGTGGGGGAGGAAGGAAAAGGAGATTTTGAGCTGCTCTGAGATTCTTTGGAGTGGAGGGCGGGATATAAATCCAGTATCTTCATCTACCTCACAGGGTGTCTGTTGTGGGGGAGGAAGGGAAAGGAGATTGTGAGCCGCTCTGAGACTCTTGAGTGGAGGGCGGGATATAAATCCAATATCTTCATCTACCTCACAGGGTGTCTGTCGTGGGGGAGGAAGGGAAAGGAGATTGTGAGCCTCTCTGAGACTCTTCGGAGTGGAGGGCGGGATATAAATCCAATCTCTTCATCTACCTCACAGGGTGTCTGTTGTGGGGGAGGAAGGGAAAGGAGATTGTGAGCCGCTCTGAGACTCTTCGGAGTCGAGGGCGGGATATAAATCCAATATCTTCATCTACCTCACAGGGTGTCTGTTGTGGGGGGGGGGGGGAGGTAAAGGAGATTGTGAGCTGCTCTGAGACTCTTCGGAGTGGAGGGCGGGATATAAATCCAGTATCATCTTATACCGAAAGAAATGGCTATACAGAAAAGTGGTCTTGTAACAAAAGGAAAAAAAACTATAAAAGTAATAACTGTCGATACAAGTCTTGGCTCGCTACTCTATATTTTGAAAAACAATTTATTATCAATATTATTGACAGGAAAACACTGGATGCCAGTTTTTAACAACATTGGCAGAATTACAATAGAAGGTTGATGTTACAGCAGCAGCAATGGATTGCCTAGGTAACTATCCATTTCATCCGCCCTTCAGTAGTACAGTAGGTAAAGCCTTGAATTCAATAATGGAACGCCCAGGATTTCCTTCAAATTTATATTTAGACACTCTCCAGCTTTTGACATTTGTTGTATAGACAGTTCCAGCTGGAGCCTCAGAGAGCCACAGTCTTTCATTAGGGGTTACCCTCTGTCAGATTCAAAATGTCTCTGTGCTTAGCACAACTGCAGCAGTCTATACAATTGTAAAAGCTAGAGGCAATCCATTGCTGCTGCTGTAACATCCACCCTCTATAGTCATTTTGCCAATGTTGCTAAAATGTGGCATCTAGTGTGTAGTGTTTTCCTGTCAATACTATTGATAATAAATCGTTTGTTTCAAAATATAGAGTAGCAAGCCAAGACTTGTATCAACAGTGGTTACTTCTATACAGTTTTTTTCCTTTTATTACAATATCACTTTTCTGTATAGCCATCTCTTTCTGTCGAAGAAAAAGATGATATCGAATTTATATCCCGCCTTCCACTCCGAACATAATATCAAAGAGATTAGCACCCAACTACTCTGATTGTTCTAACTATGGAATGTGTAATTTTATAATATGCATGGATTTTAATTGTTGTGGTTTTATACTGTGAGCCGCCCTGAGCCTGCTTCGGCGGGGAGGGCAGGATATAAAATAAGTTAAATAAATAAATAAAATCTCAGAGCGGCTCACAATCCCCTTTATCTTCCTCTCCCCCAACAGGCACCCTGTGAGGTGAGTGGGGCTGAGAGGGCTCTCACAGCAACTGCCCTTTCAAGGACAGAGTGTCAGAGCGGCTTACAATCTCCTCTATCTTCTCCCCCCACAACAGACAGCCTGTGAGGTAGGTGGGGCTGAGAGAGCTCTCCCAGAAGCTGCCCTTTCAAGGACGACTCTGCAAGAGCCATGGCTGACCCAAAGAAGAAGAATTGCAGATTTATACCCCGCCCTTCTCTCTGAATCAGAGACTCAGAGCAGCTCACAATCTCCTCTATCTTCTCCCCCCACAACAGACACCCTGTGAGGTGGGTGGGGCTGAGAGGGTGGGTGGGGCTGTGACCTGGCTGCTCCCTCTGGCCAGGGTTAATAGCGCCTTGTGTCAAGCAGATGGAAAAGGCTTCCAAGTGAGCAAACTCTGTAAGTCTAGCAAGGGTGATGGGCATTAAGACACTCTGCAGTTACTTTTATCACAGTGGTTACTTTTATACCGCTTTTTCCTTTTTGTTACGAGGTCACAGATCTGTGGCAGACAGGCCTGTGCACCACGCCTCAGGTTCAGCACCTGGGAAGCAGCCAGGCACTGCTGCCAACCCCGGCAGATTAATCCTGCCTGGATCCAGTCTCATTGTATCCCCCCCCTCCCCCAAACCCTTCATGATAAGCTTATCCTTATTGGCAGTTCACATTGCTGTAAGCTGCTCTGGGAGCCAATTTTTTGGCTGAAGAACCACCACCTACTGCCGTAATGACACTCCCCACCAGTTCAGAACACCACTGGGGACTGTTCCGAAAGCGTGTCTGCCTTTCAACTTAAGATGGGCATCATCGGCAGACGGCTTTTTCTGTGGGTGGCGCCGCAATACCAGAATGCCCTCCTCACGGCGTGCCCAGTACTTGCCTGGTTAATTCTTTTCAACCATTTAAAACTTTATTAAAGTTTCAAGCAATTCATAAAAGAATATACGAACACACCCCGCTCCCCCCAAAAAGGAATTTGGAAAATAAAGGGAATATGTTTCAACTTTCATCTACGGCTAGTACAACTTAATTCTCTGTTCGTTCTCGCTATATGTGCATGAATAAAAAGAAACTTTCCCTTTTATCTATAATTATTTTCTTGTCCTAATTTTCAAACCCATAGATGATGTTCATTTTTTCCCCATTTTGTGCAAAAAGCCCCTCGTGTTTCCTGCTATAAATGTAGTTAACGTCTTTTCTCTGATCAAAGAAGTCAATTTAGCCATCTCCACAAGTTCCATCATCTTCACCGCCCATTCCTCTGCTGTAGGTATCACTCAGGATTTCCATTTCTGAGATTATATACCACTAGTTAATTTTTTTAACACTCACTGGCATTTCATGATGTATATAATATTTTTTATATTTTTAAGGGTGAGAGCAGCCAGTACATATTCAAAATAAATAATATCTGAACTGTAATAAATTATAACAACTGAAATAAACATGAAGCGGCCTTCTACTGAATCAGACCCTGGGTCCATCAAAGTCAGTCTTGTCTACTCAGACTGGCAGCAGCTCTCCAGGGTCTCAAGCTGAGGTTTTTCACACCTATTTGCCTGGACACTTTATAGTTGGAGATGCTGAGGATTGAACCTGGGACCTTCTGCTTCCCAAGCAGATGCTCTACCACTGAGTCACCGTCCCTCTCCAAATATGAACATATGAAGCTGCCTTCTACTGAATCAGACCCTCCTGGGTCCATCCAAGTCAGTCTTGTCTACTCAGACTGGCAGCGGCTCTCCAGAGTCTCAAGCTGAGGTTTTTCACACCTATTTACCTGGACCCTTTTTAGTTGGAGATGCTGGGGATTGAACCTGGGTCTTGCTTACCAAGCAGATGCTCTACCACTGAGCCACCGACCCTCCCAGAAGAAATAAAGAGTTGGACATTGCAAATACATTAGGTACCTGATAATTTTGATCAGCTCGCTCATGTTGACATGATCTGGGACCAGGAACTTGGTCTTATCCAGAACAGGAAGTTGCTTCTCTCCTTTATACCTTTCAATAATTACCTAGAAAAGATAAAATTCGGGTGGGATAGCTGTGTTGGTCTGAAGCAGCGGAACAGTCTGAGTCCAGTGGCATCTTCTCGCTTGTATTTGCACGCTAATTTATTTCCATTCACGGATCTTTCTTGCATCCAGTCTCAGCTGTAATCAACCAGCGCTTGATGCGTCTTGATTCTAAGTGGCCCTTGCTGGCAGCAACCCCACATCCCACCCCCTATTCGTAAGGGTTGAGGAAACGGTTTTCACTGCATCTGATGAAGTGTGCATGCATGTAAAAGCTTATACCAGGGATGAAACTTCATTGGTCTTCAATGGGTGTCAAACGCATTTGTTATGAAAGCCGAATCTGACATAAATGAGACTTTGTCAGGCCGGGCCGTGTGTGGACCTATTTAAGATTAGGTAGCAGAGACTGAAACTTTGTAAAGGGAACAGACAAACACAACTAAAGATTAAAAGAGAGCATCCTGGAAAAAAACTGGGTATACCCTCCCACTTACTCTTTTCTGCTCAGGGAGTTGGGGATTCACGTTCTCTCCTTCCCCTGGCTTTTTAGCCCCAGTAATGGTGTAGTGGTTAAATGTGCAGACTCTTATCTGGGAGAACCGGGTTTGATTCCCCACTCCTCCCCTTGCACCTGCTGGCATGGCCTTGGGTCAGCCATAGCTCTGGCAGAGGTTGTCCTTGAAAGGGCAGCTGCTGTGAGACCCCTCTCCAGCCCCGCCCACCTCACAGGGTGTCTGTTGTGGGGGAGGAAGGGAAAGGAGATTGTGAGCCGCTCTGAGACTCTTCGGAGTGGAGGGCGGGATATAAATCCAATATTTTCATCTACCTCACAGGGTGTCTGCTGTGGGGGAGGAAGGGAAAGGAGATTGTGAGCTGCTCTGAGACTCTTCGGAGTGGAGGGCGGGATATAAATCCGATATCATCATCATCAAAAAAAACCCAAAAACCTTAAAACATGCTTAAAATATTGGCACTCGTTGGTCTTAAAGATGTTTGCTTTGTAATTCACCCATGGGACCCAGGGAACTGGGCAAAGGAAGCTCCGGCTCTTTCCTTCCTTCCCCAAGGGACCAGGAAGGGGAGGAACCTCAGCCAAGAGAAGGAAGAGAGGCTTGGCTCAGTAGCTCTACTGTGCAATTGAGAGAGCCTGGAAAAACAAGCTATTCCTCCTCTCTCCCCTTCCTAAGGGAGGAGCCTCAGGCAATGGAGAAAACAGAGGCTTTGCTCTGTAGTTCCTGTGCAATTGAGCAAGCCTGGCAAAGCAAGCTGTGATGCAGAAGGAAGCAGATGACAGCCAGTTGCTTGAGGGTCTGATAAGAGCCCTCCAGGAGCCTGATGCATGTTTGTCCCCCAGGCTGCATGTTTGACACCCCTGGTCTTAAAGGTGCCACTAGACTCAAACTTTCTTCTCGAAAATATATGAAATTATACATCAAACACAGCACTTTTTGCATAAACCAGGAGCCATATCCATCTTTCCTAACCATAGTCTAGCTGCTGAGGAAATATGTTGGCGCCAAAAAGAATTCTCTCTAATGTTTAATATTCCATTTGCTTCTGCTTTAGAAGCCATAATGTCACTTTTCACTACAGGAACCACTTGTCAAGTCTTTCCCTTCTGTGAATATTTAAAGGCCTTCGACAACCATTTCAGTTTTTAGAAGAAGAATTGCAGATTTATACCCTACCCTTCTCTCTGAATCAGAGACTCAGAGAGGCTTACAATCTCCTATATCTTCTCCCCACCCCCGAACTGACACCCTGGGTGGGGCTGAGAGAGCTCTCCCACAAGCTGCTCTTTCAAGGACAACTCCTGCAAGAGCTATGGGCTGACCCAAGGCCATTCCAGCAGCTGCAAGTAGAGGAGTGGGGAATCAAACCCGGTTCTCCCAGATAAGAAAGCTGTGGCTGACCCAAGGGTGGGGCTGAGAGAGCTCTCCCACAAGCTGCTCTTTCAAAGACAACTTCTGCACACTTAACCACTACACCAAACTGGCTCTTTCAGCCACCCTTTCAAGGACAACCTCTGCTAGAGCTATGGCTGACCCAAGGCCATTCCAGCAGCTGCAAGTGGAGGAGTGGGGAATCAAACCCGGTTCTCCCAGATAAGAGTCCGCGCACTTCACCACTGCACCAAACTGGCTCTTTCAACCACCCTTTCAAGGACAACCTCTGCAAGAGCTATGGCTGACCCAAGGCCATTCCAGCAGCTGCAAGTGGAGGAGTGGGGAATCAAACCCGGTTCTCCCAGATAAGAGTCCGCGCACTTCACCACTGCACCAAACTGGCTCTTTCAACCACCCTTTCAAGGACAACCTCTGCAAGAGCTATGGCTGACCCAAGGCCATTCCAGCAGCTGCAAGCGGAGGAGTGGGGAATCAAACCCGGTTCTCCCAGATAAGAGTCCGCGCACTTCACCACTGCACCAAACTGGCTCTTTCAACCACCCTTTCAAGGACAACCTCTGCAAGAGCTATGGCTGACCCAAGGCCATTCCAGCAGCTGCAAGCGGAGGAGTGGGGAATCAAACCCGGTTCTCCCAGATAAGAGTCCGCGCACTTCACCACTGCACCAAACTGGCTCTTTCAACCACCCTTTCAAGGACAACCTCTGCCAGAGCTATGGCTGACCCAAGGCCATTCCAGCAGCTGCAAGTGGAGGAGTGGGGAATCAAACCCGGTTCTCCCAGATAAGAGTCCGCGCACTTCACCACTGCACCAAACTGGCTCTTTCAACCACCCTTTCAAGGACAACCTCTGCAAGAGCTATGGCTGACCCAAGGCCATTCCAGCAGCTGCAAGTGGAGGAGTGGGGAATCAAACCCGGTTCTCCCAGATAAGAGTCCGCGCACTTCACCACTGCACCAAACTGGCTCTTTCAACCACCCTTTCAAGGACAACCTCTGCAAGAGCTATGGCTGACCCAAGGCCATTCCAGCAGCTGCAAGCGGAGGAGTGGGGAATCAAACCCGGTTCTCCCAGATAAGAGTCCGCGCACTTCACCACTGCACCAAACTGGCTCTTTCAACCACCCTTTCAAGGACAACCTCTGCCAGAGCTATGGCTGACCGAAGGCCATTCCAGCAGCTGCAAGTGGAGGAGTGGGGAATCAAACTGGTTCTCCCAGATAAGAGTCCGCGCACTTCACCGCTACACCAAACTGGCTCTTTTTACCCTCTTGATGTCTAGCAAGGGGCACGAAGCATCACAAACCCCTTGTCCAAACCCTGCTGAAAACCAGGGGTCTTACACAAGGGCATGAATTTTAATACTTTTAAGTCCTTTTGGTATCTTCCACGCACGGTTACCCATCTTGACCAAACTAGCACAGGGTGTGCAAGCATAAAACAGGAAGGATCAAAATAAGATTTTTAGAAATGAATTGAAATGGATTTAATTCCCTGAGCGTTTCTACTGCTTTCTGTTAACCTCACACAAGTGAGCGATTCAACAAAACCCACAAGAAAACAGCAATTAAGCTGCTCCCGGGGCTCACCTTTGAAAATCAAAATAAAGGCAGGCCACACCTAGGCTCACCTTGAACTCCACCCCTCTCTGAGGAGGATAACACCATTTTCCCCTGAAGGTAGAGAATAGGGGAGTGTCTCCCCCCCCCACCCCATCCTTTTATTTCTGGGAGTGGGGGAAGAAAAGGAACAAAGGGGGCAGCAAAAGGAATATTCTGCCAGAATCGACCATATAAACTAGCCCAATTGACTGTTACTCTTGGAAGAGATTGTCTTTATCTACCAGGAGGTTTCCTCCTTGATTTAATCTCAGCATGATAAGATCAGCCTTTCAAAATCTACTCACTGGTATCTTCGTTGGATGCTGCTCTCGAATAAGTCTGACGTCTTCTACTCTCTGTTCTGCAGAGGAGAAAAAAAGAAAATGGCTAAGCAATCTAGAATGGGAAATGTTCAAATCGCCCTACAGACAACCTGAGGCAGGGTTTAACAACCTTTGCAGCTGTATAGTTCACAGGCTGCTTTTCTAGCAGAACTAGACCTGCGGTGAAGTTTGTTATCAGGCCGGGCAGGGAGAGAAATGAGCCCACTGGCGACATAAATAAACGCTGATATCTGGGGCTGGCATGCCAAAGCGCAACCTAACCCTTTCGTTAACAGCATAACGTACATAGGCAAAGAAAGAGCATCACTCAGACAGACTTTGCTGCTGTCTTCTTAGTTAATGGAAGCCATTTGCCTCTGCATCAGAAGGAGGATTTGATGCTTCTCATTAAATAGCTGGGGCTGCCAAGTCTTATACTGCTTCCGCAAGAGATACTGAAATCAATTGGTGCATTCTCCATTGAAAGCCGTTCACATATAAAACCCAAGTGCTGCACCTCCCATTTAGAAAGGTCTCTCTTTCACCTGCTATCCTTTTTTTATTCTGAAGGCAAGGTAAAGAAGTTTCTAGCTCCTGTACCTGTTGTTACACGTACATCCCACCTTTCTTCCACTATGGAATTCAAGGTAGGTAGGGGAGGATTCCCAGAAGATGACTACGACATTGGATTTGTATTCTGCCCTCCACTTTGAATCTCAGAGTGGCTCACAATCTCCTTTTTCTTCCTCCCCCACAACAGAAGCCCTGTGAGGTGGGTGGGGCTGAGAGAACTTTCACAGAAGCTGCCCTTTCAAGGACAGCTCTGCGGGAGCTATGGCTGACCCAAGGCCATTCCAGCAGCTGCAAATGGAGGAATCAAACCTGGTTTTCCCAGATAAGAGTCTGTGCATTTAACCACCACACCAAACCAGCTCCCGTCCAAGCGCTAGGGTTGCTAGGTCTGTGTTGGAAAATACCTGGAGACTTTGGGGGTGGCATCATGGACCTTGTAACCGTACCCTCAGCATCTAGGAAGTGAGGTGCTAAACAAACATCATTGGAACGTAGGCGCTTGGACTCAGAAGTACAACTGAGAAAGATTTCCCAGGCTTGCAAAGACCAAAGGCAAAATATGGCCACCTTCCTGAAGTTAACTATGTTTGGGATCCAGTCAAAAGCTTTTCCCTGGAACATCAACCTGACTTCAGAGGGAGGGGTCAGCAGCAGTGCATGGGAAAAATCCAACGTTAACTTCGAAGAATTTGCATAAGTCTCTTGAGAGAGTTACCTGCCTTTTTAAAGGTAAGCCAAGAGCTCGGTTTGAGAATTTCCGTCTAGCTAGCTCAGGCGAGTTCTAGCGCCCGACACGGCTTTGTGAAGGAAAACAAACAGCCAGCCTGACCTTTACTTTCGTTTTCTGCAGCACAACAAAGCCATGATTCTTGTTCCTCTCCAGCACCCAAGCCGGAGAACCAGTTCAGGCCGCAAAGAAAACCAGCAACAAAACATTCAGCCAGATTATTTCGGAGTTCTTTTTTTAAAGGGACAGAGAGCCCCACAAAGAGAACTTCACAGTGAGGGAGGGAACTATGAGTCCCTGATCAAGGAGAAAAGCAGGATATTGATTTTTTTTTAAAATAATAACCTTTAAACTTCTCCAGGGCCTGTGACATCAGGCTTCCTGGATTGCAGCTGGGCCTGCTTTCTGCAAAATGAAACGTTTTTTGCTGCCTAGCCACTCCACACTTCTGTGCAATTGGGGCCTCCAGTGTTTTCTTCCATTCTTCCTGCTCAGGTCACTCTCCAGAGCAGATCTGCTCATTAAGGACATTAGGAAAATTGTCGCCCAATGATTCACATCTGCCTCTTCGGCCCAGCCAACTGACACAGCTGAGCCAGTCAGTCAGACAAACCCAGAAAACATTTGGCTCAGAAGGGCACAGCCATAGACAGGAACCTGAGTGGAGCAGCTGGGGGTGAAGTTGCAGGCCACCTCCCAGCCCCTCCCCAAAAAGAGACAAGGATGCTCAACAAAGACGAAAGCACCACAGGCCTGGGAAGGGACGGCCATTGAACTGGCTCCCTCGGGATGCCAAGGGAAGGGCGCCATTGCCAGCCCCCCAAGGGCACATTCCCAGCCAGGGAGGAGAGCACAGGCCCCAAAGGGTCTGTCTGTTCCTCTTCTAGCTCTTGGTCCTGCCCAAAGCCAAGAGAGGCATAAAGCGTAATGCCCTGCGCACTGCTCCATAGATGCCAGCCCTCCTCTAATTGGGGCACCAAAGAAGAGAGAAGAAGCCCAGGTAGGGAAGAACTCACCTGGAAATCAGGAGGCTGTCTCCTCCCACCCCCACACCTTTCCCCCCAGCCAGGACACTTCTCATTCCTCACAGTCATCCCCCTCTCCTCTGGAAAAGCCCCCTCCACCAAAGGAAAATCTTTCCCATCTGTGCACGTCCCTCACCCTTCCGGGCCAAAGTCCCCAGCCACAGGGCTTCCCCCACCACCAGGCCCCTTCCCCAGCCATAAAGACCCCCTCAAGCCCGTCTCCCCACACCTATCCCCGTGGGCCCCCCCCCTCAAGCCTGTTTCCTCTAGCCCATGGCCACCCAAGTCTGTCTCTCCCCCCACCCCCTTCCCCCCATGGCTCCCCTCAAGGTCGTCTCCCCCTCCAATGGCCCTGGATCAGCCTCCCTCAAGCATGTCTCCTCACACCTATCCCCATAGCCCCCACATGAAGCTCGTCTCTCCCCACCTATCCCCATAGCCCCCATATGAAGCTCGTCTCTCCCCACCTATCCCCATAGCCCCCACATGAAGCTCGTCTCTCCCCACCTATCCCCATAGCCCCCACATGAAGCTCGTCTCTCCCCACCTATCCCCATAGCCCCATGAAGCTCGTCTCTCCCCACCTATCCCCATAGCCTCCATATGAAGCTCGTCTCCCCCCACCTATCTCCATGGCCCTCACATGAAGCTCATCGCCCCCTACCTATCCCCATAGCCCAAAGCTCATCTCCCCCCACCTCCCCCCATAGCCCCCACACCTATCCAGCCTGTCTCCCCACACTTATCCCCATAGCCCCCACATGAAACTCATCTCCCCCACCTATTCCCATAGCCCCCACATGAAGCTCGTCTCCCCCCACAGCCCCCACACCTATCCAGCCTGTCTCCCCACACCTATCCCCATAGCCCCCACATGAAGCTCATCTCCCCCCACCTATCCCCATATCCCTCACATGAAGCTCATCTCCCCCCACCTCCCCCCATAGCCCCCACACCTATCCAGCCTGTCTCCCCACACCTATCCCCATAGCCCCCACATGAAGCTCATCTCCCCCCACCTATCCCCATATCCCTCACATGAAGCTCATCTCCCCCCACCTCCCCCCATAGCCCCCACACCTATCCCCATAGCCCCCACATGAAGCTCATCTCCCCCCACCTATCCCCATATCCCTCACATGAAGCTCATCTCCCCCCATAGCCCCCACACCTATCCAGCCTGTCTCCCCACACCTATCCCCATAGCCCCCACATGAAGCTCATCTCCCCCCACCTCCCCCATAACCCCCACACCTATCCAGCCTGTCTCCCCACACCTACCCCATAGCCCCCACATGAAACTCATCTCCCCCCACCTATTCCCATAGCCCCCACATGAAGCTAGTCTCCCCCACCTCCCCCCATAGCCCCCCACTTATCCAGCCTGTCTCCCCCCACCTATCCCCATAGCCCCAAGCTCGTCTCCCCCCACCTCCCCCTATATCCAGCCTGTCTCCCCCCCCTCCCCGGGGGCCCCCATCAAGCTCGTCGCCCCCCTCCGGCTCCCCTCAAGGTCGCCTCCCCCCCCCGCCGATGAGGCCCCTCCCCCAGCCCCACCGAAGGTGCGTCGCTGCTTGAAGCTCTTCTCCGACGGCATCGCGGCGGCGGCGGCGGCTCCTCCTCCGAGTCTCTCCTTCCTCGGCGGCGCGGACCATCCACCCCGCAGCCCCGTCGCCGATCAGCTGACCCGCCGCGGCCCCGCCTCCTCCGGGATTCTTGCGTCACACCGGGGGGCGCGAGAGGGGGAGGGCGGAAGGAAGGGGGCGTGCCTTCGGCGGCCGCCTCCCCGCGCGCCACTGCGCCTGCGTGACGGAAGCCGCGGGGAGGAGAGGCGCGGGGGAAATAAAAACAATGCAAGGAGCGGGTGAAGTGCGCCTGCGTAGAACAAGGAGAGACGGGGAGAGCAACGCCAGGAGCAGGTGAAGTGCGCCTGCGTAAAACAAGGAGAGGCGGGGGGGGAGCAACGCCAGGAGCGGGTAAAGTGCGCCTGCGCAGAACAGGCCTAGGCCCCGGGTTGGGCGGGGGAAAGCGGAGACGTCGAAGTGCTGCAGGGCCGCGCTGCTGGTCAACGAGCGGGGCTGGCGCAAGCGCACAAACGGCGCCGGACCCGTCTCCATGGTGACCCACGGGAGACCTTGGTCGGGGCCTACCGCTGCCCTAGACGGCGTTGTTTGGAACATTTCTTCGCCCCCAACCCCGGCACCTTGGGGCGGGGCTCGTGTGAATGTAAATCTCACGAGTTTCTTTCGCAGCACCAGTTTTGAGATATCTTCTTCGTTGGCGCTGTTGATTGACTCTAGATAATGTTGCAAACCTCCAGGAGGGGCCTGGAGCTCTGGAATGACAAAGATTAAGGGGGTTTTTCCCCCCTGGCGAATTTGGAAGCATTCTATCAGGGTATAATTATAATTACCACCCCAAGCAACTGGCTGTCATCTGCTTCCTTCTCCCTGTTTCTTGCTTCCCTCTGCAGCACAGCTTGCTTTGCAAGGCTTGCTCAATCGCACAGGAGCTACAGAGCAAAGCCTCTGTTTTCTCCAATGCCTGAGGCTCCTCCATTGGGGAGGAAGGAAGGGAGGGAGAGCTTGTTTTGCCAGACTCTCTCAACAGGGCCGGATCGAGGGAGGGCAGAGGGGGGTGCTTGCCCCGGGGGGGGGGGCGCCAAATTGGACATGGAGACCATTGTAGTCTATGGGACCATAAGACAGAATGGCCCAAAAGGGGGCATCATTTTTTTAATTTTGCCCCCCCCAAAAAACATGTAGATCCGGCCCTGTCTCTCAATCACACAGCAGAGCTACTGAGCCAACCCTTTCTTCCTTCTATTGGCTGAGGCTCAGGGCTGTTTTTGTAGAAAAAGTCCAGCAGGAACTCGTTTGTATATTAGAGCACACACCCTGACATCACCATTGTTTCATACAGAGCTTTTTTTGTACAAAAAGCTCAATGGATTCATTTGCATATTAGGCCACACCCCATAATGCCAATGCGTTCCTGTGCATACCTGCTCAAAAGAAAAAGGCCTTTCTGAGGCTCCTCATCAGTCCCCTGGGGAAGGAAGGAAAGAGCCAGAGCTTCCTTTGCCCAGTTCTCTGGATCCCAGGGGAGAGATACAAAGAAAGCACTTTTAAGACCAAGGAGTGCTAATGTTTTAAGCATGTTTTACGTTTTTTAAAAATATATATTTAATTGTGTTTGTCTGTGTCCTTTATAAAGTTTATATCTCTGCTACCTAATCTTAAATAGGTACACAGATGGCGCAGCCCAATATGGTTTGGCCCAACAAGGCCACATATCAGTTGTGGCCCTCAAAATAAATGACTTCAACACCTGCTGAAATATCTCCCTTCCCCAAACTTCCATCCTCCCCAGACTTCAACCCCCCACACCAGATTTCCAGGAACGTCCCAACCTGGTGTTGGCAACCCTAAGTCTAGTGCCATCACAAAACCCAGCCTCCAGTTTCCTCCATATGAGGACTGCCAGGTTTCCCTGCTGCCCCAGTCCTTTAAAGGCCCAGTGCGACCCCTATGGTTTCCGAGAGACGTTAGCTCAGCTAAACTGAGCGGGAGCCAAGTCAGGGGTGCATTAAATATCAGTAAAACTTATTTCAGCAAAAAGTATTAGTCATTGCTGACTTCCTCGGATGCATTAAGTCGTCCATTCTCCAGGCAGACAGCGTTCCTTACAGCTGCAAAACAAAACCTTTGACGGGGGAAATGTTACAAAGAGAATCCAGTTTAAAGCAGAATCCAGTCAAAAGGGTAATCGAACTATTAGAGTGAGGATGGATGCCCAGCTCTTGATAGACTGGAAAGGTTAGATTAACGGAAAAATTGGATCTACAGGACAACCTGTAGAAAGTCAGAATACTTTCCTTGGAGAAAGTGGGTTTGAACACATCTGAGTAGACCAACCGACAGTAGGGCTGTGATCACACACACACACGAAATAGTTCACTTTCCAACTGGATTTTGCCAGTTCACGCAGTAAAATCCAATTTGAAAGTGGAACGAAAGTGCATTATTTAGTGTGTGTGATTGCAGCCTAGGTCTGCTAATAAAAATACAGGTTGAAGCATGGTTAAAAAAAAGGTAGTTCCCTGTGCAAGTACTAGTTGTTTCCGACTCTGGAGTGAAGCCGCATCACGATGTTTTCACAGCAGACTTCTTTTACCCAGTTCCCTGGATTCCATGGTGGGAGAAATACAAAGAAAACACCTTTAAGACCTTTAGCAATGAGTGCTAAAGTTTTAAGCCTGTTTTTTTTTAAAATAAATCTTAAATAGTGCTTGTCTGTGTAAAGTCAAGTTGAATATGTTCAGAGACCCATCCAGAAAGAAAGAAAATTAACAAGTGACATTAGGGGGGGGAAAAACAAGGTATACAACTAAGCTGGATACAATATAAAATATTATACATAAAAAATCCAGTTTCAATTTCTAGTTATAAAAGGTAAAATAAAATATTTCATAAACGTTTAAATATTTTTATCAATTAGTTGTTTACGGAGTCTTATGGCTTGTACAAAGAGCCCCGTGGTGCAGAGTGGTAAAGCTGCAGTCCTGCAGTTGGAGTCCTCTGCTCACGACCTGAGTTCGATCCCAGCGGAAGCTGCTTCAGGTAGCCGGCTCCAGGTTGACTCAGCCTTCCATCCTTCTGAGGTCGGTCAAAGGAGTCCCCAGCTTGCTGGGGGGGAAGTGTAGATGACTGGGGAAGGCAATGGCAAACCACCCCATAAAAAGTCTGCCGTGAAAACGTTGTGAAAGCAACATCACCTAGGGTTGCCAAGTCCAATTCAAGAAATATCTGGGGACTTTGGGGGTGGAGCTGGGAGACATTGGGGGTGGAGCCAGGAGACATTGGGGTGGAGCCAGGAGCAAGAGTGTGACAATCCTAATTGAACTCCAAAGGGAGTTCTGGTCATCACATTTCAAGGGACCGCACACCTTTTCAATGCCTTCCTTCTATAGGAAATAATGAAGGATAGGGGCACCTTCTTTGGGGGCCCATAGAATTAGACCCCCTGGTCCAATCACTTTGAAACCTGGGGGGTATTTGGGGAGTGACACTGGATGCTATACTGAAAATTTGGTGCCTCTACCTCAACAAACAGGGCCCACAGAGCCCCAGATACCCGCGGATCAATTCTCCATTATTTCCTATGGGAATCAGTCTCCATAGGGAATAATGGAGTGCCCAGCAGACATTTCCCTCCCCTCCCCCCGCTTTCTGATGCCCCTGAAGCGGGGGGAGGGCCTCCAAACCGGGGGATCCCCTGCCCCCACCTGGGGATTGGCAACCGTAACATCACCCCAGAGTTGAAAACGACTGATGCTTGCACAGGGGACTACCTTTACCTTTTTATGGCTTGTACAGCAAATGTTGCTGCCTTCATAGTAATTTCCTGGTTCCTGGCGCAGCCCGACAAGGTCTCATTTATGTCAGATTCGGCCCTTATAACAAAATGAGTTTGACAGCCGTGAGCCTAGATCTTCTGTCTTGAGACCCTTTGATGAAGTCATTCTGAGTTTGTTGAAAGAGCCAAATCAACATCTAAAAAAGCTCTGCATTGTGCATTCCTAAGATGAGCGCATGCTAATGTACCTTGGGGAATCCTAAATTTCCGTCTCTAGGCTCTCTGGCATGGATAGCAGCAAGATTGCATTTGTGGATAAGAAGAGAGCTCGAGGCCGACTGCAGAATGCTCCGGTCTCAGTCTGCAGCAAAAGATCACCAGACATTTAATTGGTGATTAGTCAAAAACCAAGTATTTCCGGTAAGGGTATAATCATAGAATTACGTGATGGTTGCTTGTGTTAGAGAGAGACATCCTCAAGGTCTAATAAGGTCTATCTTGGCATCCATTTCATCACCAGCGGAACCTGTTTTCTCCTGCCCTGTGGATTCCATAGCGGCTGGGATGGCTCACAACTAAGCTCAAAATTAGAAAAGGAAGGACGTCCTGGACACAGTTGGTCGAGAGAGTTAAAATGCGAGTCCCACTAAAAAAAAGTGGGCGTTACTTCTGAGTAGATGTTCATCGAGTCAAGGACATAAGTGCCAGGGTTTCGAAGTCTGGGCATCGTTACTAGACACCCAGCAAAGGACAACTGACATTGCCTGCATTTGGAAGTTTCACTTGCGCATCAACAATCAAAGCGTTAAGTGGAACAAGAAGTCAGGGGAGATTTAATCAGTGATGGCCGAACGCATTTGTTATGAGATTAGGGTTGCCAAGTCCAATTCAAGAAATATCTGGGGACTTTGGGGGTGGGGCCAGGAGACATTGGGGCGGAGCCAGGAGCACAGGTGTGACAAGCAGAATTGAACTCCAACGGAGTTCTGGCCATCACATTTAAAGAGACAGCACACCTTTTAAAATGCCTTCCTTCCATAGAAAATAATGAAGGATAGGGGCACCTTCTTTTGGGGCTCGTAGAATTGGACCCCCTGGTCCAATACTTTTGAAACTTGGGGGGTATTTGGGGAAGAGGCACTAGATGCTATACTGAAAATGTGGCACCTCTACCTCAAAAAACAGCCCCCCCCCCGAGCCCCCAATACCCGCGGATCAATTCCCCATCATTCCTTATGGGAATTGTTCATGGAGGTGCGTGATGGCTGTGGGGGTGGGGTTTCCCCCGCTGGCCAGCTGGCTGGGGAGGGGGAAAGCCTGTAAAACCGGGGGATCCCCTGCTGGGACCTGGGGATTGGGAAGCCTACTGAGCCAGCAAAGCACCATCAGCGACAGCCAGTCCCGGGAGAGCCGAGCAGGGCACAGTGCACTGCAGAAGCAGCAGGTGTAGAGGAGGGAGGTAGAGGAGCAGGAGACAGAGGAAGCCACCTGGAATGGGCCAGGGCGGGAGGGGGACAGATGGAGCTGCTGGCTGCAAAGCGTTGGGGTGGGGGAGAGGGAGGTGGAAGAAACCCACCCCCCTGCTTGCACGCAAGATGCACTCCCTTCCGGAGCCCAAAGTTTTAGGGTTTTCAGCCTCAACTTGGCCACTTTCAGAGCCTCCAGCTTTTGCCCCTACCCTACAAAGCTTCTGAGAAGTGGCAAGACCTCTAGTGGATGGGAAAGGGGCCCCCCTGACTTTTTAAAAAGCCCCCTGACTTGTAAAATCCTGACTACGGCCCTGGACTAGAGCCAACTTCATCAGACACGTTTGACAGCGTCCTCACTAGGCAGACAGACGCACACACATATATATGAAGGAAAACAACTGCAAGAAGCTGGGTTAAAAGGCCATGAAAGGCAAGAGCCATAGGGTGAGATCCAACTAGATAAACGCCAGATGTAATGAACAAAATATGGAGATCATTCGCAGCAGCACTAATTGTATTCTTTATTCTTTGTCTGCAAGGTCCCCAAATCGATATCCACTGTAACTCCTTAAGCAAATAGATCCAAGTGGGAAGCCGTATTGGCCTGATGCAACAGCGGCACCTCGAAGACTAACATTTAATTCTGGACACACACTTCATTCGATACGCCTGGGGTTAGGTTTAGGGCTAAGGTTAGGCTTAGCTGAGCTTTGGAAGTGGGTGCAGAATTTAGGAAGACAATTCAGCAGGCTTGAATCTAGGGGGTTTTTTCCCCCTGCAGGGGGCGCTGGAGGAAGCTAATTTAATTAGAGAAGCAGAGGACCGGGGTGTCAAACTCATTTGTTATGAGGGCTGGATCTGACAGAAATGCGACCTTGAGGGGACGGGCCATGTCGGGCTGGGCCATGTGTGTACCTATTTAAGATTAGGTAGCAGAGATATAAATGTTATAAGGAACACAAACACAAATACTTAAAAAAAAAAACTTAAAACATGCTTAAAACATTAGCACTCATTGGTCTTAAAGGTGCTTTCTTTGTATCTCTCCGATGGGATCCAAGGAACTGGGCAAAGGAAGCTCTGGCTCTTTCCTTCCTTCCCCAGGGACTGGGGGAAGGGGAGCCTCAGTCAATAGAAGGAAGAGAGGTTTGGCTCAGTAGCTCTGCTGTGCGATTGAGGAAGCCTGGCAAAGCAAGCTGTGATGCAGAAGGAAGCAAGAGAGAGGGAGAAAGAAGCAGATGACAGCCAGTTGCTCAGGGGCCTGATACAAGCCCTCCGGGGGCCTGATTTGGCCCCCAAACTGTATGTTTGACACCCCTGCAATAGGAGATGGGGGTTGGAGGACCAGGAGAGGGTATGTCTGGCAGATTTGGGGGGGCGCTGCCCCCATTTCCCCGCCCCCCCCCCCCCCGTTATGGCCCTACTTTAGACTGGAATAAGGCCCTGGGCTAGAAGCCTGAGTGGTTGCCAGGTCTGACTCAGGAAATATCTGGGGACTTTGGGGGTGGAGCCAGGAGGCTATGGGGGGTGGAGGCAGGAGCAAGGATGTGACAAGCACGATTGAACTCTGGAGTCCTGG
Organism: Heteronotia binoei; assembly: GCF_032191835.1. NCBI lineage: Eukaryota > Metazoa > Chordata > Lepidosauria > Squamata > Gekkonidae > Heteronotia > Heteronotia binoei. Next base: position 67,262,819 of record NC_083236.1, on the reverse strand, counting down.
CCCTCACATTTAAAGAGACCATGTTCCTTTTCAGTGCCTTCCCTCCATTGTAAATACTGGGAGGTGGGGGCACCTTCTTTTGGGGATTATAGAATTGGACTCCCTGGTCCAATCTTTTGGAAACTTGGAGGGTAGTTTGAGGAGAGGCACTGGATGCTATACTGAAAATTTGGTGCCTCTACCTCAAAAAACAGCTCCCCCAGAGCCCTAGATACCCGCAGATCAATTCTCATTATACCCTATGGGAATCAGTCTCCATAGGGAATAAGAGTTGCCAGCAGATATTTCCCTCCCCCCTCCCGCTTTCTGATGACCCTGAAGCAGGTGGGAGGGCCTCCACACCGGGGGATCCCCTGCCCCCACCTGGGGATTGTCAACCCTAGGTGCCTCGTGCATGGCCAATGGCTGGGGCTGATGGGAGTGGTAGGCAAAAAACATCTGGAGAGCCAACGTTCCCTACCCCTGGAGACAAACCAAGGAACATCAACCCCCGCACCCAGAGTCTCTTAAAATGCAGATAAATGTCTGTGTATTCTTTTTAGATGGGTACAGGTGACTTTTCCAATGCTAGAGTTCTCCACGGAGACCACTGCTCCAAACGACTTCTTCAGTACAGATAGGCACACAGAATTCATATGCGACGCAGTCGTACTTTGTCCCACATTTCGCATTTGCTTCTACGAGCTTCAAAAGACTTTTTAGTATTTAAACTGTAAAATGCCTTTGGAAGCTCGTAGAAGCAAAATACACACACACTGTGGCTAATAGCCACTGATGGACCTCTGCTCTATATTTTTATTTAAACCCCTCTTGAAGGTGGCTATACTTGTGGCCGCCACCACCTCCTGTGGCAGTGAATTCCACATGTTAATCACCCTTTGGGTGAAGAAGTACTTCCTTTTATCTGTTTTAACCCGACTGCTCCGCAATTTAATTGAATGCCCATGAGTTCTTGTATTGTGAGAAAGGGAGAAAAGTACCGGTACTTCTTTCTCTACTTTCTCCATCCCATGCATAATCTTGTCAACCTCTAACATGTCACCCCCAGTCGAAGTTTCTCCAAGCTAAAGAGCCCCAAGCGTTTTAACCTTTCTTCATAGGGAGAGTGTTCCAAACCTTTAATCATTCCAGTTGCCCCTTTCTGCACTTTTCCCAATGCTATAATATCCTTTTTGAGGTGCGGTGACCAGAATTGTAATCTGTATTCCAGTATTCCAAATGAGACCACACCATCGATTTATACAACGGCATTATGATACTGGCTGATTTGTTTTCAATTCCCTTCCTAATAATTCCCAGCATGGCGTTTACCTTTTTTATTGCAATCGCACACTGTCTTGACATTTTCAGTGCATTTGAAGTTGCTTTCTTTCTACCTCTCCCTCCCTCCTCCTTGCCCATATATTCTCCTTCCTTCCTTCCTTCCTTCCTTCCTTCCTTCCTTCCTTCCTTCCTTCCTTCCTTCCTTCCTTCCTTCCTTCCTTCCTTCCTTCCTTCCTTCCTCATCTGATGTTCACGTCTTGCGGCTCTGGAACAATGTGGCTCTTACATAACATTAAACAAGTGTGGCCACCCCTGGGCTAGACAATGTAATCAGTGATTTAAAAAAAAATGTCATAATCCTAAAGTTAGAAGGATTTTTGCTTGTGTGCAGAAAGAATCAGGTTTTTATTTTGATGTATGTGTCTAAAGGGGCTTCCTAGCTTCGGGATGCGAAAAATCTTCCCCTGGAGATTTTTTTGCGAGGGGGTGGAGCCTGGGGAAGGAGGGGCTTGGGGAGGGGCGGAGCTTCAGCAGGGTCCAATCAACGCAGCATAGGCTGCCCTCCAAAGCAGCCATTTTTTTCCAGATGTGGTTTGGAGTCTGCAGTTGCCTTGAGATCAAGTATGATTAGAAACACCCGATGTTACCTTTTGAATTTAGATATTACCTTTTCAATATTACCTTTTAAATTTAAATTAAATTTAGCCTCGGATTTTATTCCGTTTTTCCTTTAAAAACAAAACACCCAAGATTAAAAAAAAAAAAAAGAATGATTTGTCGCCGGATTTGCAATAGCACAGAGCTCTGAAGTCCGAAGCATTTCTGTCTTCTTTCGCTTTGCAGGAAGCAGCTCAGGCGAAAAGCAAAAGATTCAGAAACAAATGAAAAATCCTGCTTCGTGCTTTTGCAAGCGTGCGTGTTATGCTGACGGGTATAAAGAACCATCTCCGGGAGCTTGCGAACGGGAGCCTCGTTGGCGCAGTAGGCAGCGCGTCAGTCTCATAATCTGAAGGTCGTGAGTTCGAGCCTCACACGGGGCAGGCTCAGTTCTTTTTCTTTGCCTTCTCTCCTCTTCGTTTTTGTTCTGCACTCTGCAGTTTGCGCCTCGCTTCTTCCACTCCTGCTGAACCGAAGAGGGTGGCGGGTGGGGAGCCGGGGGAGATGTTTGTGAACAGGGATGTTGGGTTTTTAAAAATCTCATTACATATACTAAGCCAGGAGTGGCCAAACTGTGGCTCTTTCACACATATTGTGTGGCGCTCGGAGCCCCATCACTCTGTTGGCCGGCTTGGAGAAGGCAATTTAAAGGTAATTTAATTTAAAAGGTAATTAAAAGTCTCTTTAAATCACTTCTCCAAGCCAAGCTAGCTGGTGGCTTGGAGAATACGTTTAAAGTTAAAGTTGCTTTCTTTCCACCGCTCTCTTCCTCCTCCATCTATTTGCTTTCCTTCCTTGCAGCTCTGACATCTGGCATATATGCGGCTCTCAAACATCTGATGTTTATTCTGTGTAGCTCTTACCTTAAGCAAGTTTGGTCACCCCTGTAATAAACCCACTTTCACCAAGTATAGCTATATACCCACAGTATTCCGATGTATTTCTCTTTAAGAATACTTTATCAGAATAATGCTTTTTGTATTGACATACTCAAATAAGGGATATTGGCAGCTTATCTCGTTACATATACTAAGCCCACCTTCCTCTATATTTTAATGTATTCTTTTTTTCTAATAGCAAACTAGAATTGTGTTTCTGGGTGTGTGACATGTTTAAATCAAACCCTTGAGAAACCTGTGCCCTTATTTTAACCCAGAGCTAACTTCACAACAGACTCTCATTTATTTGCACTTCACACCCAGGATATGAATGGATTTAGTACATGGACGTCAATCTGCTATTCCAACTTAATTGTTGCTGTTTCAGCCCAGTTAACATAAACTAACAAACACCAGACCCCAACTGTTTCAGGCCAGTTAACAAACCAGGGGTGACCAAACTGGCTCTTTCATAGATGTTGTGTGGCTCAGAAGCCCCCACCACCCTGTCAGCAAGCTTGGATGATGATAATAATAATAATAATAAATTTTAATTTATATCTCGCCCTCCCCGCCGAAGCAGGCTCAGGGCGGCTTACATGGCATAAAATGCAACCATTACAATAATACAATAATAAAAATGCACTAATTACATAGCAATCATATATTACTCAATTAAATGTACTGTGACAGTAAATCCCTGGGCCAAGAGAGGCTAGATTGAAGACAACCAGGGAGCAAGCCTTCTCAGCAATGGCCCCTCGATGGTGGAATCAACTTCCAGAGATGGTGCGAGCCCTGCGGGACCTGAACCAATTCCGCAGGGCTTGCAAAACATTTCTTTTTCAGCTTGCTTTTAAGACAGAACCTGGCTAAACTGATTTGTAGCCATCTAGCCATCTTATGTATGATTATGACGTACAGTATTTATAGCACCTATTTTATCTATTTTTAACTAATTTATTTATGTAATTGATTGTATTTAAAATTGTTGTTTATATTGTTTTATTGAATCATGGAATTCCATGTCTGTGAGCCGCCCTGAGCCCGCCTTTGGCGGGGGAGGGCGGGATACAAAAATAAAGTTATTATTATTATTATTATTATTATTAAAACCACCTAATTAAAACCATCAGATTTAAAACCAATAAATTATGTAATTCGGTGCTACAATCTTGATGTTACTCATCTTGACACAATTTTATGTGATGATGGTACAATAAATTCCACATTCTCCAAAGAGAAGACATTTGTCTCTTTAAATCACTTATCCAAGCCAAGCTAGCTGGTGGCTTGGAGAATGCATATAAAGTTAAAATTACTTTCTTTCCACCTCTCTCTCCTCCATCTGTTTATTCCAACTGGCTGCGCTGCTGTCCAGGGACTCAGTTGGAGGTTTTTCATATTGCCCTTTTTAGCTGGAGATGCCAGGGACTGAACCTGGAAAGTCTGGCATGCAAGGAAGAGGCTGAGCCACAGCCCCTCCTGGTGTGCTCAAAAACGCTTCATTATGTCATTGCAGTCCTACAACAACCCTGCAAAGCAGCCCAATGCCATTCCATTGGTGTCATTTTTGCCAGGGTTAGATCAGTTCTAGGGTTACCAGATGTATGGCCTTTTTTTTTAATGCCCTTTCACACCCAGGGAAATGCTGATTGCCACTTTGCGGTCAGACAGCGATTTTTCTCCAGGCCAGTTTGGCAAGGAATCCTGGAGGTTTTTGCCATCTTCTGGGCATGGAGAAGGGGTCACTGTGTGTGTGTGTGAGTGTGTGGGAGGAGGAGGTATTTGTGAATTTCCTGCACTGTGCAGGCCCTGCAGCGGTTGGACTAGATGACCCCTGGAGATCCCTTCCAACTCTATGATTCTGTGATTCTCTTTTGAGCTCTTTAAAAAAAAAAAACCCAAAAAACTGGTGAAAAGGTCCTCTTGTTGGATTGGAAAGTTAGGAATAAATATTCCTAGTTTTAGTAGCCATGCTCATGGCTTAAATAGAAGAGGTATCACAAAGATCACAGGAAATATGTGTCCTGCATCCTCTCCTCCTCCCCTTACCACCTATATATCTTTGGCCAGTTTCTACATGCATCTGACAAAGAGAGCTGTGTTTCTTGAAAGCTACAATAAAATGTGTTAGTCTTCAAGGTGTGACTGGACTCTTTACTATTTTGTTTGAAGGAGATATAAGTCCCCTTTTTTGCTGGTCAAAATATGGTCACCCTAGGGCTGAATATCAAACCTGCCTAAGGGCCACTTGGCAATGCAGAGCCTATTCGCAAGCTAGGTTCAATGTGCTACCATCTGCCATATTTCTTGGAAGATTCCATAAAACTCCCTATGCTAATGGATTGTGCACTTGTGCATGTCCAGAGATAGAAACTTTAGAACGTGTGTTCTTAAACTGTACTTTTTACTCTGACCAGGGCTGGATCTAGGGGGGAGCAGAGGGGGGGCGCTTGCCCTGGGAGCCACCAGAGGGGTGTGTGTGCCAAATTGGGTATGGAGTCCATTCTATTCTATGGGCCCATAAGGGGGCACCATTTTTAAATACTCCCCCCCCCCTCAAAAAAACATGTAGATCCAGTCTTGACTCCGACCTGTGCTCCATACTCATTGACCCCTGTTTGAGTGAGCGAAGCCTGACAAATATAAAATTGTCTTCCTGTTGTCAACTCGGAACCAACTGGTAGTTGAAACTGTTGAAATTTTTTTATATCTAGCATCTAGGAGGTTCTTAATGTATTTGCAAATTGCCCTTTGATGGATGGATGGGTTCCCCGTTATGTTCAATATCATGCCAATAAAGGTCATTGAATTGAATTGGTCACCCTACGACTCTTCTGGGTCCCTTTGGAGACTTTCCCTACTTGTCCCTGTAGCCCAAGGGTGGCCAAACTGTGGCTCGGGAGCCACATGTGGCTCTTTCACACATATTGTGTGGCTCCCAAAGCCCCCACCGGGCCTGTTCGTCAGCTTAGAGAAGGCATTTGTCTCTTCAGATCACTTCTCCAAGCCAAGCCAGCTGGTGGTTTGGAGAACACATTTGAAGTTGCTTTCTTTCCACTTCTCCCTCCCCCATCTATTTGCTTTCCTTCCTTCCTCGGCTCTCAAACGCCTGAGGCTTTTGTCTGGCAGCTCTCAAACATCTGAAGTTCATGTCTTCCGGCTCTCAGCCATCTGACGTTTAATCTCTGCGGCTCTCACGTTGTAGCCTCTTCGGGGCAGGACCCTTTCCGAAGGCGGAGCTGGGGAGAGGGCGTGGCCTTCAAGCCCTCCTTAGGGTAACGTACCCGAGGCGGGGGAGGGCGTGGCCCTAGGAGAGGGGCGGGATACGCGGCGGCCAATAGCGGCGCGGGGAAGGTGACAGTCGACCACGTGAGGGGCGGGGCGAGGACGCGAGCCGGAGAAGCCGCAGCAGGTGCGGAGGCGGAGCGGGGCAGAGGCGGCCTGCGATTGGCCAGCGGCGGCGCGCGGGGGGCGGGCGCCTCGCGGCGATTGGGCGGGGCGGCGGGTCTGTCAGCGGCGGAGTCGGCGGCTGAGGCGGAGGCGGCCATGGCGGTGTGCGCTCGGCTGTGCGGGGTAGGCCCGGCGCGGGGCTGCCGGCGGCGGGGCTCTCAGCGGAAGGGGGCCGGCGGCGACAGCAGCGGGCCGGACACGGACCCGGAGGAGGGCGGCGGCAGCGAGGCGGAGGCGGGGCTGGAGGCGGTGGCGGCCTCCCCCTCCCCCTCGCCCCCGCAGCCGCGCGCGCCGCTCTCCCTCCTGCAGCTGCCCCCGGAGCTCCTCGTGCAGATCTTCGGCTCGCTGCCCGGCGCCGACCTGCCCAGCCTGGCCCTCGTCTGCAGCGCCTTCCGACGCATCCTCCGCACCGACACCATCTGGCGGCGGCGCTGCAGGGAAGGTAGGAGGGCGGGGGGGGGACGGGAGACTTTGGGGCGGGGGCGGGAGACACTCGGGGTGGGGCCGGGAGGCACTGGGAGTGGAGTCGGGGGACACTGGGGCGGAGCCGGGAGACATGGGGGGTGGAGACTTTGGGGGTGGGGCCAGGAGACCTTGGGGGTGGGGCAAGGAGACACTGGGGCGGGAGACTTTGGGGGTGGGGCCGGGAGACACGGGGGGTGGGGCCAGGAGACCTTGGGGGTGGGGCAAGGAGACACTGGGGCGGGAGACTTTGGGGGTGGGGCCAGGAGACACGGTGGGTGCAGCCAGGAGACTGTGGGGCGGGGCGGGAGACACTGGGGGTGGGAGACACTGGGGCCGGGAGACACGGGGGGGTGGTGGAGACTTTGGGGGTGGGGCGGGAGACACAGGGGGGGTGGAGCCAGGAGACCTTGGGGTGGGGTAAGGAAACACTGGGGCGGGAGACTTCGGGGGTGGGGCCAGGAGACCTTGGGGGTGGGGCAAGGAGACACTGGGGCGGGAGACTTTGGGGGTGGGGGCGGAAGACAGGGGGGTGGAGCCAGGAGACCTTGGGGTGGGGTAAGGAAACACTGGGGCGGGAGACTTTGGGGGTGGGGCCAGGAGACCTTGGGGGTGGGGCAAGGAGACACTGGGGCGGGAGACTTTGGGGGTGCGGCCAGGAGACACGGTGGGTGGAGCCAGGAGACTGTGGGGGTGGGAGACTTTGGGGTGGGGCTAGGAGACCCTGGGGTGGGGCCAGGAGTAAGGTTGTGACCTGCGAGCTAGAAGCTGAGCCACGCCAGCAGCAGCGTGTCTGCAAGGGACAGAGGCTGGAGGGCACCTTGCAAGTCTCCCACTGGGGCGGGAGACTTTGGGGGTGAGGCCAGGAGACACGGGGGGTGGAGCCAGGAGACTTTGGGGGTGGGGCCGAGAGACACTGAGAGTGGAGTCGGGAGACATGGGGGTGGAGCTGGGAGACTTTGGGGATGGGGATGGGAGTCACTGGAACGGACCCAGGGGACACTGGGGGTGGGGCCAGGAGACTGTGGGGGTGGGAGACTTTGGGGTGGGGCTAGGAGACCCTGGGGTGGGGCCAGGAGTAAGGTTGTGACAAGCATAATTGAACTCCAAGGGGAGTTCTGGCCATCACATTTGAAGGGACTGCGTACCTTTTAGATGCCTTCCCTCCACTGGAAATAATTAGGGTTGCCAAGTCCAATTCAAGAAATATTTGGGGATTTTGGGGGTGGATCCAGGAGACACTGGGGGTGGGGCTAAGAGACACTGGGGGTGGAGCCAGGAGCAAGGGTGTGACAAATATGAGTGAACTCCAAAGGGAGTTCTGGCCATCACATTTGAAGGGACTGCACATCTTTTAGATGCTGTCCCTCCTTTGGAAATAATTACGGTTGCCAAGTCCAATTCAAGAACTACCTGGAAACTTTGGGGGTGGAGCCAGGAGCAGGGGTGTGACAAATAAGAGAGCTCCAAAGGGAGTTCTGGCCATCACATTTGTGACCAGTATTTCCTCTAAGCTGAGTTAGCGTGAGCTAGCTCACAGTTTTGCAGCCTCTGGCTCATGCATTTTTGTCGTAGCTCAGAAAGAATGACCCCAGAGTGCGCTAATTTATGCAGTAGCTCACAACTTGATGACTGGGGAAGGCAATAGCAAACCACCCCGTAAAAAAAGTCTGCCGTGAAAGCGTTGTGAAAGCAACATAACCCCAGAGTCGGAAAGGACTGGTGCTTGCACAGGGGTCTACTTTTACCTTTTCGCAACTTGAATGCCAGTAGCTCACCAAGTAGAATTTTTGCTCACAAGATTCTGCAGTTTAGAGGCCGTGATTCATTGGGGAGTGGACTGCAGAATCCTGCCTTCGGCCCCTTCCAGTCAGCGGGCTGTAGAGAGAAGAGGCTTTTGGGCCAAAGAAGGGTATGTGGAAGGGCAGAAGCCCTTTTAAACAAAAGTCATTGATCTCTATGAGGGACCCCCACCTTCCCCTCCAAAGAAAAGGAAAACTTAAAAAAACCCAGAGTAGATAACTTATTGGCAAGATGACACAAGGAATAAAAATGCTGGCCAGCAGTGGGGTGCCGCAGGGCTCGGTACTGGGTCCCATGCTCTTTAACTTGTTCATAAATGATTTAGAGTTGGGAGTGAGCAGTGAAGTGGCCAAGTTTGCGGATGACACTAAATTGTTCAGGGTGGTGAGAACCAGAGAGGATTGTGAGGAACTCCAAAGGGATCTGTTGAGGCTGGGTGAGTGGGTGTCAACGTGGCAGATGCGGTTCAATGTGGCCAAGTGCAAAGTAATGCACATTGGGGCCAAGAATCCCAGCTACAAATACAAGTTGATGGGGTGTGAACTGGCAGAGACTGACCAAGAGAGAGATCTTGGGGTCGTGGTAGATAACTCACTGAAAATGTCAAGACAGTGTGCGTTTGCAATAAAAAAGGCCAACGCCATGCTGGGAATTATTAGGAAGGGAATTGAAAACAAATCAGCCAGTATCATAATGCCCCTGTATAAATCGATGGTGCGGTCTCATTTGGAGTACTGTGTGCAGTTCTGGTCGCCGCACCTCAAAAAGGATATTATAGCATTGGAGAAAGTCCAGAAAAGGGCAACTAGAATGATTAAAGGGCTGGAACACTTTCCCTATGAAGAAAGGTTGAAACGCTTGGGACTCTTTAGCTTGGAGAAACATCGCCTGCGGGGTGACATGATAGAGGTTTACAAGATAATGCATGGGATGGAGAAAGTAGAGAAAGAAGTCCTTTTCTCCCTTTCTCACAATACAAGAACTCGTGGGCATTCGATGAAATTGCTGAGCAGAAAGGTTAAAACGGATAAAAGGAAGTCCTTCTTCACCCAAAGGGTGATTAACATGTGGAATTCACTGCCACAGGAGGTGGTGGCGGCCACAAGTATAGCCACCTTCAAGAAGGGTTTAGATAAAAATATGGAGCACAGGTCCATCAGTGGCTATTAGCCACAGTGTATGTGTGTATATAAAATTTTTTGCCACTGTGTGACACAGAGTGTTGGACTTGATGGGCCGTTGGCCTGATCCAACATGGCTTCTCTTATGTTCTTATGTTTTTGCAGGGTTGTTTGTAATGCCTACAATGCAATGTACATGAATCGCTTCAAATGTTTGGACGGGGTGACCTGCGAGTTAGAAGCTGAGCCACGCCCAGCAGCAGTGTGTCTGCAAGGGACAGAGGCTGGAGGGCACCCTGCAAACAACACTCAGTTGCACTGTGGCGTGGATTGTGCCTGTGTATAAGCAGGAGTTTATTTCTTCAGATGCAAAAAGATTTATGTCAGTGGGGGGTGGAGAGGAGAACATAAAAGAGCTGAGGTGTGCAGTGGCGCCAAATGGGTACATGGTGTAACTAGAAGACTGGGATGGGTGAGCTCTTAATGTAGCTGCCTGCCTTCTGAGTTCTGCTGTTCAGGCTTTTAAAACTTATTTTAAGTGTTTGTTCTATTTCTTCATGCATCTGGTACTAGAAACAAGTTCTTAGGCTGATAAAACAATAATAACAGAGAGCTAAAAGAATTCAAGTGGTCGAGTTTGAGCCCAGGGGCACCTTTAAGACCAACAAAGTCTAATTAAACTTTGCCTTTGGACTCAGACTTTGTTCTATTGCTTCAGTCCAACACAGCTATCACCCTGAATATAACTAAAAGCCTGTGAGAATAAATAAGTCTTTGCTTGAGGCAAGAAAGTGGCAAATCTAGTGCCTGGAGGGTTTTCAGGCACCAAGAATTTCAAAGTTAAGGTGCCGCAACCGAAGAAGAAGAAAAAGAAGATATTGGATTTATATCCCACCCTCCACTCCGAAGAATCTCAGAGCGGCTCACAATCTCCTTTCCCTTCCTCCCCCACAACAGACACCCTGTGAGATGGGTGGGGCTGGAGAGGGCTCTCACAGCAGCTGCCCTTTCCAGGACAGCCTCTTCCAGAGCTATGGCTGACCCAAGGCCATCCCAGCAGGTGCAAGTGGAGGAGTGGGGAATCAAACCCGGTTCTCCCAGATAAGAGTCCGCACACTTAACCACTACACCAAACTGGCTCTCTGAAAGGACATAATGTCTAGCTGCTGGCCAACTTATTTCCCAAAAGGGAGGGAGACGGAGTATCAGTGGATGGGCAGGAGAAAGATAATCCCTTTTTGGATATCTTGGTTCCAATACATTTTGGGCTTTAAAGAGATTGGCAAGTACTTTGAACTGGTCCCAGAAGCTGGGAAAGTAGTGCTCACATAAGCAAGGTGTGTTGCTTGTGGTTGGTCCCATCCCATGTAATAATTTTGTAGCCGCATTCTGTACCAACTGAAGCTTTGGAGGCGGTCCCACATAGAGTCATCAGACCTTCCTATGATAAGTGTTAAATACTGGGTTCGATACATTTGGAGTTCACGCAGAACTGGCTTTATTGGTAACTACATACTAAGACAACATGGCAGGGCTGCGCCCCCGCTTATATGCATGCAAAAAGACCCCCCCCCAAACTTTCCCTACCAAATCACAGCAGTCAAGTTTCGCGCCCTGACCGCTCATTGGTTTCTTTAAAAGAATCCAGATCTCAGACAGAAATATCGCATTGTTAGCATTCCCGCGGTTGCACGTGGAAGTTTCCCGCCATGCATCAAGTCCAATACATAACAATAAGTGTACGGGAAACCACAGCCAAATCCTGCCTATTGTGACAAGTTAATGATAATCTTTTTCAGAAGTGTAACCTTTTTCAGAAGACCAAAACGGAAAAGAGTATGGGAGTCCTTTTAATGAATGAGAGTATAATCAAATACATCCAATGGGGAAAAGAGATGTGATCTTTTAAAAGTAGGCCATAGATGAGGAAGAAGATGACGGTCTTTGTGTTGAGCACTGACACGAGCAACAAAGAGGATTGTTGTGTGAAGAGTTCTTCTTGTTCCTTATGGCTTTGCATTCTCTTGAATCATTTGCAGCTGTGTGCTGCGTATATGCCCTGAGAACCGGTGTGGTGTAGTGGTTAAGAGCAACGAATTGTAATCTGGAGAACCGGGCTTGATTCCCCCCTCCACTTCCACATGCAACTGCTGGTATGACCTTGGGCCAGCCACAGTTCTCTCAGAGCTCTCTCAGCCCCACCTACCTCCTAGGGTGTCTGTTGTGGGGGAGAGGAAGGGAAGGCGATTATAAGTCGCTCTGAGACTCTTTCAGGTAGTGAAGGGTAGAGTATAAAATCAAACTCTTCTTCTTCGTGATGTGTTCCACTTTTTGCTCCTTTCTTTTCTTGCACTTTTTTGGTTTTTTAGCTGTGGTGTTGATGTGTGGAGTGTTCTGGGTTGGACTTGGTGATCTCCTTTCAGTTCTATAATGGGCATTATGACTACAAATTTAATGCTGTCAGCATACCAGGAGCATAGAAGTATTCTGCTTCCTGCCCCAAGAGTGGATGGCGTATGTTAGACAGGAGAAGTCAGGAACAGACAAACCAGGCAAGGTGTAAGAGACTGGCTGTAAAGGTACAAGGCTTAGGTCAGGGGTGTCAAACATCCAGTTTGGGGGCCGAATCAGGCCCCCGAGCAACTGGCTGTCATCTGCCTCCTACTCCCTCTCTCTTGCTTCCTTCTGCATCACAACTTGGTTTGCATCACAGCAGAGCTACTGAGCCAAACCTTTCTTCCTTCTACTGGCTGAGGCTCCCCCTCCCACCCAGTTCTTGGGGAAGGAAGGAAAGAGGCAGAGCTTCCTTTGCCCAGTTCCCTGGATCCCATGGGAGAAATACAAAGAAAGCACCTTTAAGACCAATGAATGCTAATGTTTTAAGTTTAAAAATATATATATATATTTGATTTTGTCTGTGTTCTTTATAAAATTTATATCTCTGCTACCTAAACTTAAATAGGTATACACATGGCCCAGTCCAACATGTCTCGGCCCAACCCGACGTGACCCGGCCCAGCATCGTCTCATTTATGTCCAATCTGGCCCTTATAACAAATGAGTTCGACACCCCTGGCTTAGGTGATTCCGCACGGACTCTGCTGTACAAAAATGAACTTTCCAAGGGGAAAAACCGTCAGTCGGACTTGAGTTTCCAGCTCAGGAACAAGAAAGTGGGCCTTCAGTGAGGGCTTGGCTGTGTCCAACTTGTAACTGGAGAAGCAGAAAACAAACAAACTGTAGCATGCAGCTGTTGGTCAGAGGATGCTGGGTATTGAGAGCTCTTGATGTAGGAGTAAAGTGTGCAGTGATTAGTCCAAGTTCAGTGCAGTTACACTCAGTGGCCCTTTTATAAACAGCTTTTTCTTGTTTTTCATCTGATAGGCCAGAAAACAAGAGCTCGGCTGTGGTTACGTAGCCAATCATAGAATGAGGTAGAAATACCTTTAATGCATGACACATGCCTCTGTGACTTGGCCCCCCCCCCCCACAAACCCCACAGGCAGGTACTGGGGGGTGTTTTGTAACTCCCCTGCAGTTTTTGCAATGCTAGGTGGCAACAGTAGTCCACTAAGCTCTTGAGGGGACCACATAGGCTGCAATGTGCAGGTGTCTGTCAAGTTTCCATCCAGTGTGCATTTGCTCGCGCCGTGGTTATAGAACAACCTTACTTTCTCAGTTGAATGAGACAGAACGTCCCAGGCGTGGCGGGTTTCTCCTTTAACAACTTCAGGGGGTGTCCTCATCACATAATAGAATCATAGAGTTGGAAGGGACCTCTAGGGTCATCTAGTTCAACCCCCTGCACAATGCAGGAAACTCACAAACACCTCTCCCCTAAATTCACAGGATCTTCATTGCTGTCAGATGGCCATCTAGCCTCTGTTTAAAAACCTCCAAGGAAGGAGAGCCCACCACCTCCCGAGGAAGCCTGTTCTACTGAGGAATTGCTCTAACGGTCAGGAAGTTCTTCCTGCTGTTGAGCCGGAAAGTCTTTTGATTTAATTTCAACGGTCAGGAAGTTCTTCCTGATGTTGAGCTGGAAAGTCTTTTGATTTAATTTCAACCCACTGGTTCTGGTCCTACCTTCCGGGGACACAGAAAACAATTCCACACCATCCTCTCTATGACAGCCCTTCAAGTACTTGAAAATGGTAATCATATCACATCTCAGCCATCTCCTCTCCAGGCTAAACATGCCCAGCTCCTTCAGCCTTTCCTCATAGGACTTGGTCTCCAGACCCCTCACCATCTTCATTGCCCTCCTCTGGACCTGTTCCAGCTTGTCTATATCCTTCTTAAAATGTGGTGCCCAAACCTGAACACAAGACTCCAGGTGAGGTCTTACCAGAGCAGAGTAAAGCGACACCATCACATCACGTGATCTGGACACTAGACTTCTGTTGATACAGCCCAAAATTACATTTGCCTTTTTAGCCACCGCATCACACTGTTGACTCATGTTCAGCGTATGATCCACTAAGACCCCTAGATCCTTTTCGCACACACTACTGCTAAGACAAGTCTCCCCCATCCATCAGTGCCTGGAATGGCTGGAATAGAAAAAAAGCCAGAGCTCAGGAGCATCTTAAAGACTAACAAAAATTGTGGCTGCAGGCGATGAGCTTTTATGAGTCACTGCTCACTTTTTCCAGGGCAGTGACGTCGCAAGAGCTCATCCTCTGCCACAGATTCTGTTAGTCTTTAAGGTGCTACTGGACTCTGGCTCTTTTCTGTTGCTCCGGAGAGACTAGCATGGCTCTCCGTTTTGATCTATCCAGGTGGGCGGCCTGAAGCAGTAGAGCAAAGCAAGAGTCCTGTCGCGCCTTTAAGACCAACAAACTTTTATTCAGAATGTCGGCTTCCGTGCGCATGCGCACTTCTTCAGACGAGGAATGAGGTATAGTAAGCAGAGCTACGTATAGCTGGTGGTTTCGGAATGTAAAGTGGTACAAAGTTAAAATCCAATGGCAGAATAGTAAAATTAACACATTCAGGCAACCCACACTAATGCAACCCGGATCAAAGGTTTTTCTGAATTCGTTAATTTTAATTTTGCTCTTCTGCTATTGGCTTTTAACTTTGTACCACTTTGCATTCTAAACCCCACCAGCTATATGTAGCTCTGCTTACTGTACCTCATTCCTCGTCTGAAGAAGTGTGCATGCACACGGAAGCTGACATTCTGAATAAAAGCGTGTTGGTCTTAAAGGTGCGACTTGACTCTTGCTTTTTGATCTTCATCCTTGGGCATAAAAAGGTGATACTGTCACTGATAGGCAGTTGTCGGAAACATACGTGGGGAATCAGTGTCCCCTCTAAGCTGAGTTAGCGTGAGCTAGCTCACAGATTTTTAGCCTCCAGCTCACACATTTTTTGTCCCCAAAGCACGCTGATTTATGCAGGAGCTCACAACTTTAATGCCAGCAGCTCACAAAGTAGAATTTTTGCTCACAAGACTTTGCAGCTTAGAGGGAACGTTGGTGGGGATGCATTCCAGAGCTGATAGACCCAAGCGGAGGGCTTGAGTGCAAAAGTCGGAGAGGAACGATATATTGATGCTGACCAGTAGCCACTGGTCTTGTTTCTCCAATTCATACTCTTGTTGCTAAATTAGGAACCATGAACAAGTCATACAAGAGGTTCTTCGGGGCACCTGTCCGTTGCAGTGTGTGACTCCTGAACATTTCCTAACATAGACATATTCTGCTTTGTGGTGTTCCGTTTTCTCCTGCGCCAGACATGAATTCACGCCCTGTGGCCCGTCAGTGAGGGCCCGTGCCATTCTCTCCTCCTAGCCCCGTGCCAGCCACATCTGCTGCCAGCTATGAAGTCGTAGGTTTTGGACATACCAGAGAAAGCTTTTGAAGTTCATTGTGCAAGCGCAGCCAACGACTGCATTTGCAGAGAGACACTCTCTGGGCGCCCCGAGGGCACAGTCTGCGGCTGCGAGGTCTGATTTCTGTCGTACAAATGAGTTCTGTTTGGGGTATTTGCCAGGATTGACTCATCCTTATAGACAGGATGATGCTTGGAACACTCTAAATAGGTTTCGTTTCATAAGTCTCCTCTGCCTGCTGCAGTTTGTCCTTGCCTTTTGGACAGATGCCATCTTCTTAAGTCCAGAAAGGGTCCCTGCGTAGGCTCTTGAATTCATGGTAGTTCTACCAGCAGCCCTCTCAAGTGTTCTCGGCTTCACAGCAAGCTGTGTTCTTTCCAAAGCTTCCCCCCCCCCCATACACACACACACACTATTGGAGGAATCTACTTGTTCAGTCTGGGGCGGGTCCCCAACCTGTAGCTTGGGGGTGACACGATGCCCACCAGCAGGCCTCAGATTCAGCAAAAGCTCACAGGAGCTAAGCTCCTGAATCTTTCTGAGAGTTCCCCCTCTTCCTCCCCACCTACCTTGTCCATTGAATAGTAGGTGCAGCTGCATAACAATCCCTGGATTAGGAGAGCGGGCAGCCAGCCAGCCACCAGGGGCTTTGCCAAGCCCCCAGCAGCCCTCATTAACCCCTGGAGAAGCCCACGCCACCCTTTCTCCACATGTGATTTTGGGAGGCGGGTTGCTTGCTGGCCTTTTGACTGGGGGTGTGTGTGGCCCAGGAGAGCCCCAGGTGAGTGAGGCCTACTTAAGCTGGCTGGATCTCTAGCCAGCCCAAGCAGGCCTCGCTCACCTGGGGCTCTCCTTTCTTGCATCGGGTTGCTTTTGGCTGGGGGGGGCATATGCTAATGAGCTCCACCACCTATTTTTCTATAAAATGACCCGTGCCCACCAGTACCTTTCCTGGTTCCCACCAAGTGTTTTTAGAAAGTGGACGGGACAAGGTAGGGCTTTTGCTTAACCGTGGCCAGATCTGATTGACTGGGCAGATTAAAATATCATTTTTCCAGCAGCAGCAGCTGCTGTTGCCACCGCAGTCTTGGTTTTATTCTCATTCACTCCTCTTTCCCAGTGTATTTTTTTTTTAAGTCATCCCTCTTCTCCCCTGTGCTTAGTCCTTTGCGTGCATCTGGCTTCAACTCCTGAAGTAACCATTTTCTAGCTGGCTCCACCTCCTGCAACTGCCATTTTGTGGCTGCATCCACCACACTGTGTCAGAATTCCGAAGGTGCCTGCAGGCTCAGAAAGGTTGGAGACCCCTGTCTAGGGCACCCCTCTGACAGTGTACACTCAGCTCAACTCAGCCAGCAAGCTGCTTTAGATATTCTTAACTCTTCAAGGCTGAGATTCGTTGGCCTCCCAAGACAGAGAATGGCTTGCTTGGAGTTGGGGGGGGAACGGGGTGGGGGGGAGATCCTGTGAATTTAGGGGGAGGCGTTTGTGAGTTTCCTGCATTGAACAGGGAGTTGGACTCGATGACCCTGGAGCTCCCTTCCAACTCTATGATTTTATGAAATTGGGCTCTCCTTCCTTGGAGGTTTTTGAACAGAGGCTAGATGGCCATCTGACAGCAATGAGGATCCTGTGAATTTAGGGGGAGGCATTTGTGAGTTTCCTGCATTGTGCAGGGAGTTGGACTCGATGACCCTGGAGGTCCCTTCCAACTCTGTGATTCTATGAAATTGGGCTCTCCTTCCTTGGAGGTTTTTGAACAGAGGCTAGATGGCCATCTGACAGCAATGAGGATCCTGCGAATTTAGGGGGAGGCATTTGTGAGTTTCCTGCATTGAACAGGGAGTTGGACTCGATGACCCTGGAGCTCCCTTCCAACTCTATGATTTTATGAAATTGGGCTCTCCTTCCTTGGAGGTTTTTGAACAGAGGCTAGATGGCCATCTGACAGCAATGAGGATCCTGCGAATTTAGGGGGAGGCATTTGTGAGTTTCCTGCATTGTGCAGGGAGTTGGACTCGATGACCCTGGAGGTCCCTTCCAACTCTATGATTCTGTGGGCAGAACCTCAAATGAAACGTGGCTGTGTGCATAAATGCCTGCTTTTTTGTCGTGTCCTCTATTTTTTTTTATGAGGCCCTTTTAAAGTCTTCTTCTTGTCATGCCATCCTCAGGGCCGGGGCTGGGGTTTTTGCTGCCTCAGGCAGGCTCTGCCCCCCCCTCCCTCCCGTGGGGGAGGGCCCCCAGCATGAGACCAAATTGGGCCCTTGAGAGGAGCCCTCCACGCAAACGCCCCCCCCCCCCCCGCTCAACCTTCCTGCAATGCAAAAAGTTCTGAGCGGGGCCAGAGGAGCCCTCTGTGCAAATGCCCCCCCCCCAACCTTCCGGCAGCGCAGGAAGGCAGAGCAGGGCTCAGGGACAGTGCAAGCGGGGAGGGGATGCCCGCCCCTGCCGCGATCTGGCACCCTAGGCAATCGCCTAGTTTGCCTACTCCCACGCGGCGGGCCTGCCCATCCTTTTAGCCTTCTCTTCAGTAGGTGCTAAGAGTCTCTCTGTTTTACTTAGATTTATAGTCCTTCTTTCTCATTGTCTCAAGGCAGATGACCCATAAAGTGAGTCAATATAATTGACAGGGTAGAGCAGTGAACAGTGCAGTAGAATTAGGGTTGTAGAATCAACCAGAAGTCTAAAAACAGAACTGAGGCAAAACGTAGCTATTAACATGACACATTAAGTGAAGCAAAAATTACACAGTAGGGTCCTCGTTTCAGCAAGCTAAACACTGTAATAGAGACCGTAGTCCCTAATAATTTATCCCAGTAACTTTGTGGATCATTTAGTCTGTTGCCTGTATAGAAAAGCCCTCTTGAAGAAATCAGTTTTGTATAGTTTGTGGAAAGCCAAGAGAGCGGGGGCCTTATTGACCTCTTCAGGCAGGCTGCTCCGTAAGGTGGGGGCCACAACAGAGAAGGCACGTGTCCACACAGTTGTTGATTTTGCCCATTTG
Organism: Heteronotia binoei; assembly: GCF_032191835.1. NCBI lineage: Eukaryota > Metazoa > Chordata > Lepidosauria > Squamata > Gekkonidae > Heteronotia > Heteronotia binoei. The sequence continues at coordinate 67,244,333 of NC_083236.1, read as the reverse complement.
CAGGTTGCCACCTGCAGAAGACCTTGCTCAGATGAGTGAAACTGTTGTGGTGGTGCATAAAGGGAGAGACAGTCTTGCATATATACATCATATTGTTTCCCACTTAGAGTACTTTGTTTTGTTGTAGCAGGGTGGGAAAGATGCTTGTTTTTCACAATGCAGAGAGAAGGCTCTCTCTTGGAGCAAATGTTGTGTGAAATGCATGTAGAAAGCCAGTTTTGTGTAGAGAGCCAGTTTGGTGTAGTGGTTAAGTGTGCAGACTCTTATCTGGGAGAACCAGGTTTGATTCCCCCCTCCTCCACTTGCACCTGCTGGGATGGCCTTGAGTCAGCCAGAGCTCTGGCAGAGGTTGTCCTTGAAAGGGCAGCTGCTGTGAGAGCCCTCTCCAGCCCCACCCACCTCACAGGGTGCCTGTTGTGGAGGAGGAAGGTGAAGGAGATTGTGAGCCACTCTGAGACTCTTCAGAGTGGAGGGCGGGATATAAATCCAATATCATCTTCTTCTAAACATGGCTAGGTAATATAAGACTACAGAAACACATAAAGTGAGTCAATATAATTGACAGGATAGAGCATTCAGTAAACAGTGCAGTAGAATTAGGGTCGTAGAACTCTAACCCTGTCAAGTATGGCTAGGTAATACAAGACTACAGAAACAGCTTTGTAGCTGTTTGGTCCACTGTGTGTGCGAGTACACAAGAGTGTACTTTTAGACTTCTAGTTTAGGTGGATGGTTGAGCTGCAGTGCTTGACATGCAAGATAGTAGACTTGGGGCCACAGGCATGCAAAGTGCTGCAAGCAGATAAACACCAGAAAGAGTGTCTTTTTTTTAAATTTAAGGAACTCTTCTTTGAGTGTAGGGTAACCATAGACATTATTTATGCTACTGCCTTCCTACACTAATTTGAGTGGCTTAAGCTGTTGCAACATGTCATGGGGATAGATTCAGGTGAGTCGCCGTGTTGGTCTGAAGCCACGGAACCAAGTTTGAGTCCAGTGGCACCATTAGGACCAACCAAGTTTAATTCTGGGTGTAAGCTTTTGCGTGCATGCACACTTCTTCAGACGGAGATAGTCTAGTCTTCCTCAAAATGAATTTATGGGAATGCACTACAAACCCAGATCCATGATAGTAATGCTGCCTTTGAAGCCTAGTATTCGCATTTGCAAGTGTGAGATGCAAATAGTTGTGTATATTCTGTGTGCCTCAAGTGGGAGGGGAGTTGGCAGTTAATACTTTCTGTTCTCCTGGTGCACAAAAAACAGTCATCCCTGGATTGCTGTGTTATTTTTTCCACAGTCCATTCCCAAACCACCAGCATCATATTATGTCCTCCTTTGTCCTCTGCGTTTCCTCAGATATGTACTAGAAGTCGGGGTGGTGGTGGTTTGTAGAAAAAGCCCAGCAGGAACTCATTAGCATATTAGGCTATACCCCGAGATGCAGAGCCAACTGGAACGGCGTCCCTGCTCAAAAAAGCCCTGCTGGAAGTTATGAATAGTTGTTGGCGCTGTGTCTATTTAAAAGCAAGTTCTTGACATTTCTTTTCCCATCTCCCAACATGTACCCAGTTCCCATTTTGCATGCAATGTGAATTGGTTTTAATATTTCTCTTTGTGGCATATCGTCTCATTAGATACTACAGTGTTTGGAGTGCTTGGCCAGTCCTTAACTTGTTTTTTCCTGTTGGAGAGCCTGTTAATATTGAGAGACTGGTTTGCTTGATTGAGTCCTGAAAGTCCAAAGCTGTCCTGATTTGGTGACTGGCCTGCCCTGGACCTCTCAGTTCATCTCCTTGGCTTGACCTGGATGACCCAGGCTAGCCTGGTCTCGTTAGACCTCGGAAGCTAAGCAGAGTGGGCCCTGGTTAGTATTGGAATGGGAGCCCACCAAGGAAGTCAAGGGTCATTATGCAGAGGCAGGCAATGGCCAACCACCGTTATTAGTCTCTTGGCTTGACCTGGATGACCCAGACTAGCCTGATCTCGTTAGACCTCGGAAGCTAAGCAGAGTGGGCCCTGGTTAGTATTGGGATGGAAGACCACCAAGGAAGTCAGGGGTCACTATGCAGAGGCAGGCAATGGCAAGCCCCCTCTGTTTGTTGCTGTCCTGCCCTGGATGGCCCAGACTAACCTGATCTCGTTTGTTCTTGGAATCTGAGCAGGGTTGAGCCCTGGTTAGTATTTGGATGGAAGACCACCAAGGAATACCAGGGTTGCTACACAGAGGTAGGCAATGGCAAACTACTCACGAAAGTCTCTTGCCTTGAAAACCCTACAGGGCTGCCGTGTGTCTCTACAACTTGATAGCGCTTTCCACCGGCAGCCTGCAGTGGACTGGTGGTGGAGAGTCTTGCCTTGCTGAAAGACATTCCAGTTAGCAATGGCTTCGGCATGGCTGCTTTTCCAGGCTTCCGGTGTGTTTGCATTTGTGTGTGTTGTGTGCTTCTGATTCCACAAAGTTTCCCAGTTGCTTCCGGAATCGGGAATCTTCCAGGTTACGATCTTCGGCCAGAGAGTTCATTCTCTTCTGCAATCTAACATGCAAAGCCTTATCTCTCACCAGGGGTGTGGTTTCCACTCACACGAACTCTATAGAACAAAACAGGAGTCGATTGCACCTTTAAGACCGACTCAGTTTCAGCGTTTAATGCATCTGGTGAATTGCAGCAGCAAAAGCTTTTTAAAAAATAAAGGCAAGAGAGACCGTGTTTCCCAGAAGAGTCCCTCCTGGTTGCTGAAGGAAGCAAAAACATGAATGATTTTTAAAGATTTTTGTGGCCCCGTTGGAAGCAACCCCTGACACGGATGGGCCCTGGCTAGCTGAAGCTCAGCAGGGTCAACCCTAGTTAATACAGAGAGGGAAGACTTCCAGGGAAGTCCTGGGTTGCTATGCAGAGGCAGGCCACCCTTGGTCTTCCCATGCCTTGAAAACCCCATTAGCGGAAGTCCTGGGTTGCTATGCAGAGGCAAACCACCCTTGGTCTTCCCATGCCTTGAAAACCCCATTAGCGGTTGCCGTAGTTCCAGCTGCGACTTGGCAGCCCTTTCCTTCGCCACCATCCTGAAGGGGTGTAATCTAGGGAAACTTCCTTGCATTTCTTTAACAGCGATCCGATAAGGCATCCTCTCGCGTTTTGCCTCTCGCGAGGAAAAGCAAAGCCAACAAAGCCCTGAAGAGTTGAGAGCGCGTGTTGTTCTCATGTGGTTTATAAACTGAGCTGTGCGCTTCCCAAGAAATGACATGACGTGCAGTTAAGCTGCGGGGACGGCACCTGGAGAATGGGGATGGGAATCTCCTTTGTTGCCGAGAAACAGATTCTCCTGCAATTCCTCCGTCCGCAGATCTTCAGCACTTTGCTTGGTGCAGTGGGCGTCTTCCCAACTGAGAACTCTGTTCACTGGCATACGTTGCTCAGCGGATGGGAAACCTCTGTGTGTCCCCCCAGCATTTTCTGGCCAAGGAGGGGTTTCTTGGGGAAAGCTGCAGTTCAGATTCTGAACTTGCGCCCAAGAGAAGGAGACTGGTTTTGAATCCCTACTCGCTGGGTGGCTTGAGACCAGTCATTCATTCTCAGCCTAACATCTCACGGGGACATCGTGAGGATAAAACGGAGGAGAGAAGAACTGTCTCTGCTGCTGTGAGTTCCTTCCCTGGGTGGAAGGCAGGATAAAAATGTACTGACGAAATAAATCCACCCATTAATGCTAAGTTTGGTGTAGTGCTGAGTTTGGTGTAGAGCCAGTTTGGTGTAGTGGTTAAGTCTGCGGACTCTTATCTGAGAGAACCGGGTTTGATTCCCCATTCCTCCACTTGCAGCTGCTGGAATGGCCTTGGGTCAGCCAGAGCTCTGGCAGAGGTTGTCCTTGAAAGGGCAGCTGCTGTGAGAGTTCTCTCAGCCCCACCTGCCTCACAGGGTGTCTGTTGTGGGGGAGGAAGATAAAGGAGATTGTGAGCCACTCTAAGACTCTATGGAGTGGAGGGCAGATATAAATCCAAAATCACCTTCTTCTTCTTCTTCTAAGTGTATGAGCCACAGCCAGTGCATAGGTGTGTTTTCATTCCCTAAAGCAGAATGAAACTTGCAAGCAGCTATATTGTTATTTTAAAAAATGGCTTGGTCTCCTTTGTGTGTGCCACAGTTAAATGTGTAACTCAGTCAGACTCTGCAAGAAGAGCCAATCAGAGCTCATTTTGAATTTGGCAGGCTGCAGTCCAATTCGCCTCGTGCACGTGGGCTCACGAGCTTCAGGTCAGATGATTCTTTGGTGTCTGATATCTGGCAGGTGCTCCAAGTGTAAATCTGCCTCTTTAATCTACTCTTGCCTTACCCAGAACACCAAAGGTTGGGACAAACACGACTGGCTGGTTTCGACGTTGGAAGGCAACTTATCTGATCTGTTTGAAGCGGCACATATTCCATTGTAATTTATTTCCTACACATACACACCCACCCCTTAATGTTGCGGCATTTCTATTGATCCGTTAACGTCATTTCTTTTCAGAACTACAGCGCAAGCAGTTTTGCTCTGTGTCTGTTTGAAGCAGAACTTTGTGCGGTCGACTTCTGCAGGTTCCCCTTGCTGTTGTCCAGTGGATTTGGTACAAGGGAAAGGCCAGTGGGCATCAGTGTCCCCTCTAAGCTGAGTTAGTGTGAGTTAGTGTAAGAGTTTTTCAGCTCACACCTTTTTGTCTTAGCTCAGGAAAGATGACCCCAGAACACAATAATGTATGCAGTAGCTCACAACTTTAATGCCAGGAGCTCACAAAGTAGAAATTTTGCTCATAAGACTCTGCAGCTTAGAGGGAACATTGGTGGGCAAAGTAATGCACATTGGGGCCAAGAATCCCAGCTACAAATACAAGTTGATGGGGTGTGAACTGGCAGAGACTGACCAAGAGAGAGATCTTGGGGTCGTGGTAGATAATTCACTGAAAATGTCAAGACAGTGTGCGTTTGCAATAAAAAAGGGCAACGCCATGCTGGGAATTATTAGGAAGGGAACTGAAAACAAATCAGCCAGTATCATAATGCCCCTGTATAAATCGATGGTGCGGTCTCATTTGGAATACTGTGTACAATTCTGGTCACCGCACCTCAAAAAGGATATTATAGCATTGGAAAAAGTCCAGAAAAGGGCAACTAGAATGATTAAAGGGTTGGAACACTTTCCCTATGAAGAAAGGTTGAAACGCTTGGGGCTCTTTAGCTTGGAGAAACGTCGACTGTGGGGTGACATGGTAGAGGTTTACAGGATTATGCATGGGATGGAGAAAGTAGATAAAGAAGTACTTTTCTCCCTTTCTCACAATACAAGAACTCGTGGGCATTCGATGAAATTGCTGAGCAGTCGGGTTAAAACGGATAAAAGGAAGTACTTCTTCACCCAAAGGGTGTTTAACATGTGGAATTCACTGTCACAGGAGGTGGCGGCGGCTATAAGCATAGCCAGCTTCAAGAGGGGGTTAGATAAAAATATGGAGCAGAGGTCCTCAGTGGCTATTTGCCACAGTGTGTGTGTGTGTGTGTGTGTGTGTATATAACATTTTTTGCCACTGTGCGACACAGAGTGTTGGACTGGATGGGCCATTGGCCTGATCTAATATGGCTTCTCTTATGTTCTTATGACTCCAAAGCCCCTTATTATATAAGTGGAGTGGAAAACAGATTGATTGACTAATGGACTGGAAACCAATCAAGGTCCCCAAGGTGGCAAACATTTGAACAATTAAAAACATTTTAAATTATAAAATATTGTAATAAAAACACACAAATTTATAGCACCAGAACCAACGAGGAAGCCAATATCTGTTATTATGGCATGCTGAATGAAAGGAAGAGGAAGAAGGAGATTGGATTTATGCCCGCCCTTCACTTTGCATCTCAGAGCGGCTTACAATCTCCTTTCCCTTCCCCTCCCCACAACAGACACCCTGTGAAGTAGGTGGGACTGAGAGAGCTGTGAGAGAACAGGTCTGCTGAGAGCTTGCGGCTGACCCAAGGCCTTTCCAGCAGCTGCAAGTGGAGGAGTGGGGAATCAAACTCGGTTCTCCCAGAGAAGAGTCCGCACACTTCACCACTACACCAGACTGGCTCTTTCAACCACCCTTTCAAGGACAATCTCTGCAAGAGCTATGGCTGACCCAGGGCCATTCCAGCAGCTGCAAGTGGAGGAGTGGGGAATCAAACCCGGTTCTCCTGGATTAGAGTTTGCACACATAACCACTGCACCAAACTGGCTCTACATTAAGAAAAAGAAGTGTTTTTTGCTGGCTGAAGAGGTAGACAAATGACTCTCCCTGTGGAGGATATTCCAGAGTTTTGGTGCCAGGACCAAGAAGGCTGTAATCCCTCTGAGGTGGAGGACATTTTGCTTGGGTGATTCCCACCAAGCGAGGCACAAGTCTGGAGATAGGAAACTGGAAAAAATAGTTCCTGTCATCCAATCAAGATATCCTCCTTTCCCCAGAGGAGAAGGACCCTTCATGTTAAGTATCCAATGGTCCATCTGTCTGGCTTCAGATGGCAAGGCCTCCAAAGATGACCAGAGTGGAAGGGCTGGTTCATACAGGAGAACACTGTTGGATAGTTAGAACTTTGATGCTAAAAACTAAAATATGGAAATATGTTTTCTAGTCCTGTTGACTGACGTAGCCAAATGCAGCTTAGCAGGCGTGTGCTGTGACCTGTCAGCGGTTTGGGCAGCACAACATCTCCCCCTGCCTACCACCACATTTGCAGACTAAGGCAGGCCCTCCAAAATAGGGTTGCCAAGTCCAATTCAAGAAATATCTGGGGACTTTGGGGGTAGAGCCGGGAGACTTTGGGGGTGGAGCCAGGAGCAAGGGTGCGACAAGCATATTTGAACTCAGAAGGGGGTTCTGGCCATCACATATAAAAGGGACTGCACACCTTTTAAATGCCTTCCTTCCATTGGAAATGATGAAGGATAGGGGCACCTTCTTTTGGGGCTCATAGAATTGGACCCCCCTGGTCCAATATTTTTGAAACTTGGGGGGTATTTTGGGGAGAGGCACTGGATGCTAGGCTGCAATTTTGGTGCCTCTACCGCAAAATACAGCCCCTTCAGAGCCCCATATACCCGCAGATCAATTCTCCATTATTCCCTATGGGAATAAGTCTCCATAGGGAATAACAAAGTTCCCAGCAGACATTTCCCTCCCCTCCCCCCGCTTTCTGATGACCCTGAAGCGGGGGGAGGGCCTCCAATTTGGGAGATCCCCTGCCCCCACCTGGGGATTGGCAACCCTACCCCAAAAGCAGTTTTGTAAAAAAATAAAATAAAAGTTGTAACTCACAATTTGTGTATGCCTGCAGCATGTACCCATTGTGTCTGTGTTCAAAGCACACCAACATCAGTGTACCACTATTACCGATACAGCAAAGGAACTGTTCAGTCTGGGGGTTTTTTTTACATGCGTACAAAGCTCACAGCTTAGAATCATCAGCAAAGACCATGATATTGGTAGAAGGGAGGTCGAGCGTCTATGGAAACAAAACATCTGCATTCCATCCCTGGCGATAGTCATCTGTAGAAGAAGCAGCATTGCAGGTCCTGTGAATTTAGGGGCAGGTATTTGGGAGTTCCCTGCATTGTGCAGGGGGTTTATTTAATTAATTGTTTTATTTAATTCCATTTATATCCTGCCCTCCCCGCCGAATCGGGCTCAAGGCGGCTCACATGGTGATATGCATGAGTATAAAACATACAATGGACATAAAACCATAAAAACAGTTAAAAACGTAGAAAAAAACATTGATGCCATGATCTCAGTTTTGAAGTTTATGTTCTCAGTAGGCAGACCTTAGAAGGTCCTTTCTGCTGCTGCTATAGATCAGCTTGTGAGAGGTGGTCCAGCTGTTTCCTAAGAACTGTAGTGACCCGCAATCTAGTTTGCAAATGCCTGGTGGAAGAGTGCTGTCTTACAGGCCCTGCGGAACTGCATGAGCTCTCGCAGGGCCCTAAGTTCTTCCGGCAACTCATTCCACCAGCGTGGGGCCACTACAGAGAAGGCCCTGGCTCTAGTTGCCATCAGCCTGGCCTCCTTAGGGCCGGAGATTGAGAGCAGATTTTGCGATCCAGACCGAAGGGCTCTCTGGGGAACATGTGGGGAAAGGCGGTTCCTTCCAACCCTAGGGGTCCCTTCCAACTCTGTGATTCTGTGATAGTACCTCACTTTTTCTCTCCCCTAAGGATTCTCAGAGCAGCTTACAATTGCTTTTTTCCCTTCCTCTCCCCACAACAGTCACCTCGTGAGGTTGGTGGGTCTGATTTAGTTCAAAGAATACTGTGACTGGCCCAAGGTCACCCGGCTGGCTTTGTGTGGAGAAGGAGTGGGGAATCGAACCTGGTTTTCCAGATTGGAGTCCACTGCTCTTAACCACTACACCACACTGGCTCTCTCTATCAATGTTCAACACAGGAATGAAGTTTTTTTGTTTGTTTGTTTCATTTGGCATACCTCTAACAATGGTTGTTGGCCCTCCTTCCCGGCTCTGATATTTTGTATCCTTTTATTGAATTGTTTTATAATTTTGTTTTAAACTGTTGAAAAGCTTTAATGTTCCGTTCGCCACTTTAGGGATCCTGATCGGATGGGAAGCGGCATAAAAACGTTTTAGATTTTTTTTTTTTTATTAAAGCCGTAATTTGCTGACCTCCTCCTGGAACTGCTGGGAAGAGTACATCAGTATTTCCAAAAGTAGGAGCTTGTGGGGACTCTTTATTGAAAGGCAGCATAAAACCCTGAAAGTCTCTGGGCAGCAGATGCCGTTACAGAAAAGATCGAGATGTGCTGTTACGACTTGTCAGTAAAAGTTCTCTGTGTAATTGCAGAGTACGGCGTCTGCGAGAACCTGCGGAAGCTGGAGATCACGGGAGTGTCCTGCCGAGACGTGTATGCCAAACGTACGTGCTGAGCTTTTTACGTTCCGTTCTCATTCCACTGATTGCACTGAATCTTTTAACTTGAATAAATCAAGCGTCTCGATTCTCGGCCTTGCTCTCTTTAACAGCTGTGACTTTTTTATCTGTGAAGTCATAATGAGCGTGGCTCATTTTAACAGTTTAGGGCACTTCCAGCAACATCAAGATAAGGAGCCGCTCTGCCTCCCTTCTCTTTGGGCAGGCAGGAACCACATAAATGCTGTGCTGAAGACCATCCACGGCAGATAGGAGGTTGCTCAGCGGATAGCAGCTGCCCCTTTCTTTGGTGGCTGCCATGACCCAGATGGGGGGTGTCACCTGATGCTGCCACCACTCTGGAATGAGGGTCCCTTGGGAAGGCACAGAGTCCCCTCCCAAGCACTTCAGATCCCTTCCTTTGGCTTAGGAAATAGGCGTGTAGACCAGGCAGAGTGACGAAGAACAACAAAACGGTTTATTTAAAACAGGAAATCAGTAAAGGGGAAGTGAACGGATAACCTGCTTTCAACTATAGTAACGTGGGTGAAGGGAAACAAACATAAAGTCCCTAGCGCGACTAAACGTCACTGTTCCTAATCTGTTAGGCCCCAGGCCTCGGCCTGCTCACTCTCTCCCTCAGAGTGAGGGTCTTCCTCCTAAACAGCAGCCATCCTGCCCGCTTTGCCTCTCAGGAGGAAAGAACAGCGCTGGTCTCCTGAGAGAGCTTTTAAGCAGTTCCCCTCAGAGCCTACTTGGATGCTGATTGGCTGAAACCAGCGCCAAGCATTCTGGGGATTGAAGGCTGTCTCTTTCTACTGAGACACAGGCCTCACAGGCTTCCTAGGCCCACTAGCCTCTGTCTCACAGCACAGCACAGATCGTGACAGTGGTTCTAGCAGGATTTACAGACTTGAGATGTCTTGGCTGATTTGCTGCTGTGATGAAGCAGACAAGAAAGGCCTGCGGATGAGATCTATAAACCAGTAAATTTGAGCTTGCACTGGACTCCCCGGGTTCCCTTTTGGTCTGAAGGGATCTGGGTGGCACATAGACTCCTGTCAGATGTAAACAGAAGCTTTTAAAGCAGGGGTGTCAAACTCATTTGTTATGAGGGACGAATTTGACATAAATGAGACCATGTTGGGCCGGGCCGTGTGTGTACCTAATTATGACGAGGTAGCAGAGATACAAACTTAATAAAGGATACAGAAAAACACAAAGATTTTTTAAAAAAAAAACACCTTAAAACATCCTTAGAACATTAGCACTCAAAAAGGATATTATAGCATTAGAGAAGGTGCAGAGAAGGGCAACTAGAATGATTAAAGGGCTGGAGCACTTTCCCTATGAAGAAAGGTTGAAACGCTTGGGGCTCTTTAGCTTGGAGAAACGTCGACTGCGGGGTGACATGATAGAGGTTTACAAGATAATGCATGGGATGGAGAAAGTAGAGAAAGAAGTCCTTTTCTCCCTTTCTCACAATACAAGAACTCGTGGGCATTCGATGAAATTGCTGAGCAGACAGGTTAAAACGGATAAAAGGAAGTACTTCTTCACCCAAAGGGTGATTAACATGTGGAATTCACTGCCACAGGAGGTGGTGGCGGCCACAAGTATAGCCACCTTCAAGAGGGGTTTAGATAAAAATATGGAGCACAGGTCCATCAGTGGCTATTAGCCACAGTGTATGTGTGTATATAACATTTTTTGCCACTGTGTGACACAGAGGGTTGGACTTGATGGGCCGTTGGCCTGATCCAACATGGCTTCTCTTATGTTCTTATGTTCAATCTTAAAGGTGCTTTCTTTGTATTTCTCCCCTGGGCAAAGGAAGCTCTGACTCTTTCCTTCCTTCCCCAGGGGACCAGGATGGGGGAGGAGGCTCAGCCAATAGAAGGAAGAGAGACTTGGCTCAGTAGCAATTGAGAGAACCTGGCAAAGCAAGCTATCCCCTCCTTCCTCCCCAAGGGAGGAGCCTCAGCCAATGGAGAAAACAGGTTTTGCTCTGTAGCTACTGTGCGATTGAGCAAGCCTGGCAAAGCAAGCTGTGATGCAGAAGGAAGCGAGAGAGAGGGAGAAGGAAGCAGATGACAACCAGTTGCTTGGGGGCCTAATAGGAGCCCTCTGGGGGCCTGATTTGGTCCCTGGGCCGCATATTTGACACCCCTGTTTTAAAGAATTCTCCCTTATTTCAGAACGCTGCCATACCTCTGAAATGCCTACAACATGCGTTCAGTCTCAGCATCAGTGTTGCCAGGTGGAAGCAGCAGGTGTGAAATGCTAAGAAAGGAGGCCACCGTTCTCACACTTGCCCTGCTGTATCTGCTCAGGTATAAACCCACGAGTGAAGTCGGGGCGTTTTATGAAAATCCTTCCCGACTACGAGCACATGGAATACAGAGATGTGTACACCTGCCGTATGTACCTTCTGTGAATGCTTTCTGCCCCTGCACACGTACGAGAACCTGCATGGAGTGTGTTCCCGACCACTGAAATGGCAAGCAAAGCTTTCCTGCCCCCTTTGGGGTGCCGAATGTCCTTGTCTCAGCATCCAGGTCATGTTAGAGGGAATCGGCTGCAGCTGAGTAACAGTTCCGTTGACCCCTTTCTCAGGTGCTTGAATCTTTCTTGTGCCAGGAGTCGAGAGGATGAGTTGCTGGAAGATCAAGAATGTAGGGGTGGCTGTGGATCTCTGGAGCTATACATCTGGAATTAGGCAAAGGACATTGGGCGTTTCACACCTACATAGGGCTTTTTTTGTAGCAGGAACTCCATTGTAAATTAGAAGATGATGTTGGATTTATATCCCGCACTGTACTCTGAATCTCAGAGTGGTCACAATCAGTGTTCCCTCTAAGCTGCAGAATCTTGGGAGCAAAAATTCTACTTTGTGAGCAAATGGCATTAAAATTGTGAACTACTGACACTAAAGTTGTGAGCTGCTGCATAAATTATTGTATTTTTGGTCATCTGTCCTGAGCTAAGACAAAAATCTGTGAGCTGGAGGCTAAAAAACTGAGCTAGCTCACGCTAACTCAGCTCAGAGGGAACACTGGTCACAATCTCCTTTACCTCCCCCCACCCACAACAGACACCCTGTGAGGTAGGTGGGGCTGAGAGGGCTCTTACAGTAGCTGCCCTTTCAAGGACAACTCCTGTGAAAGCTGTGACTGACCCAAGGCCATTCCAGCAGCTGCAAGTGGAGGAGTGGGGAATCAAACCCGGTTCTCCCTGATGAGAGCCCATTCACTTAAGCATTACACCAAACTGGCACTTAACCACTACACCAAACTTACAGTAGGCCCTGTAAAAAGAGCCCTGTAAGCTCTTGAGAGGATTGGCTACATCAGGGCTGTGTGGCCTAATATGCAAAGGAGAGCCAGTTTGGTGTAGTGGTTAAGTGTGCGGACTCTTATCTGGGAGAACTGGGTTTGATTCCCCACTCCTCCACTTACAGCTGCTGGAATGGCCTTGGGTCAGCCATCGCTCTGGCAAAGGTTGTCCTTGAAAGGGCAGCTGCTGTGAGAGCCCTCTTCAGCCCCACCCACCTCACAGGGTGTCTGTTGTGGGGGAGGAAGGTAAAGGCGATTGTGAGCCGCTCTGAGACTCTTCGGAGTGGAGGGCGGGATATAAATCCAATAACTTCATCTACCTCACAGGGTGTCTGTTGTGGGGGAGGAAGGTAAAGGAGATTGTGAGCCGTTCTGAGACTCTTTGGAGTGGAGGGCGGGATATAAATCCAATATCTTCATCTACCTCACAGGGTGTCTGTTGTGGGGGAGGAAGGTAAAGGAGATTGTGAGCCGCTCTGAGACTCTTCAGAGTGGAGGGCGGGATATAAATCCAATATCATCATCATCTTCTTCCTGCTACCCAAAAAAGCTCTCCACCTACACCCTAGGAGGAAGACAGAATCCTAGAGAGGTTCCATGTCCACAAGCAAATGATTGCTTGGACAAAAGGTACTATGGGAAAGTTTAGGTCTGAGGGATTTCATCAAGAAACACGGAGAAGAGGGCTTTGAGCTGCTGGCTGATGCCGGGTTCCAGTGACGATGTCCTTGCTCCCTCCAGAGGGAGGTTCAAGAGGCTGTGGAGCAGGGTTATGAAGGGGAGGGGGTGAGAGCAGTAGAGGAAGGTCCCGGGGAGCAGGCAGCTCACTTGGAATCTGCAGTGTGGGGCTGTGGTGGTTGTGGTCTTCTCGGGGGCTGGCTCTGAGCTTCTTATGAGTTGTGCGATGGGCAGACTTCAACCCGCACAGATTTCCCTATACTTAACCTGGCAGGGGAGACACCTTGATCACCGGTTTCCCCAGCATGGAGATGCAGAGATAGTGGAAGGGGGCGTCTGCACATCACACAGCTGTCTGGAAAGCCGTGCAAGGGGGCAGGCGTGTGGAGCACAAGTGCAATGAAGTGGGGTTTTGCACCAGCTTCCCTGGACCCTGCCCTTTAAGGTCTCTCACACTAACCCTAAAGTAGCCTGATCCAAGTGGGCGGCCGTGTTGGTCTGAAGTGGTAGAACAAAGTAGGAGTCAAGTTGCACCTTTAAGACCAACAATGTTTTCTTCAGAATGCAAGCGTTCGTATGCATGCATGCTTCTTCAGACGAGGGGATAGGGTACAGTGGGCCGACATACAAATACAAAGGATCAAATGGCAAAATAGTGTAATAAATTGGAAGACCTAAGGGAAATCAACCCAGACTGTTCCCTGGAAGGTCAGAGGCTGAAGCTGAAGCTCAAATACTTTGGCCACCCAATGAGAAGGGAGCACTCCCTGGAGAAGACCCTGATGCTGGGAAAGACAGCGTTTTATTCAGAATGCAAAAGAAGAAGGGGACGGCAAAAGAGGAGATGGCTGGACAGCATTACTGATGTAACGAACATGAATTAAAGCAGACTTCAGAGGACAGTAGAAGACAGGAGGGCCTGGCGTGACTTGGTCCATGGGGTCGCAAAGAGTCGGAATCGACAGTGCGACTGAACAACAACAACAAATCAGTTTACACTCTTAACCCACCGACTACATGTATTTCAGCCCGCTGTACCCCAACCCCTCGTCTGAAGAAGTCTGCATGCGTACGAAAGCTGACCTTCTGAATAAAACTTTGTTGGTCTTAAAGGTGAGTCTTGACTCCTACTTTGTCCTAAAGTAGCCTGTGAAGCTGGGTTTGCCTGGCTCGCTAGGTTCATACAAAGCTGTTTCTTGTGGTCTTCGGGTGTGTGGAAGTGTCCTTTGGGATGGCTGTGCGAAGCCGAGGTCCAGATTGCATGGGATTTTCATGGCACGGAGTAAACTGCCATTTTGGGGGTTGGGAGAAAACCTGGACTAATGCCTTTAAAAGAGGAACCTGCCTGCTGGCTTAGCGAAAGCCTGGGGACCGGACTGAGTGGAGCAGCTGGGCCTTTCTAGAAGGCTGTGCTGTGGCCGCCTTAGGTCAACAGTGCCTCTGAAAGGCATGAAATGCACCATGGGTATTAGGACATCACATGTCTGTTTGGATGTTTTGTTTGCTGGTAGTCTAGCACCTATAACACAGGAGGTGTTCTAAGCACAGTTGGCAGGCTAAGGGGAGACTTCCCCAGCTTTAAAATTCTGTATTAGATCTATAAAGAGCAGCTGCCGGACTTTGTCAGCGGTGCATCTAGCAAGGAGAGGAAGGGAAAGGAGTCTTCGGTTTCTCAGGGGGCGTTTTGGGTTGCTGTCTGATTTGTTCTCGGTGTCCCCCTCTCTTGTGGGCTTCGGTCTACTTGGATTAAGGCTTGCACAGTTAAATAAAAGGCTCTCTTTGCTATGGCAGGAACAGTTTGGACTTCCAGAGCACCCCAGGATTCTTTCCCTTTCTGTCCCAGCTCTGCCTGCAGTGGTACAGCTGCAAGGGAACTACGTACTACTTCAGTCCACAGTTGTTTTTCCGAGGGGTGTTTCTTTTTGTAGAACACAGCATAGTTGCCGAGACAGCTGTGCAGAGGTAGAGATGGGCACAGAGGGAGAAGAGCTAATTAACTCTCCCTCTCTTTCTGTCCTTTGCATGCTGAATCACTGCCCCAAAGCTGCTTTCGGCCCCCGCTGGAGAAGATATTCAGATGCTCGTAGTGTTTCTCCTGGGTAGATAAACGCAGCCTACAGGAAAGCTGCATTGCCCTCCTTTCCCCCTCTCAATAACTGCCTTGGTGGCTGCATTCTGAGCTTACTAATAAAAATCAGTATGGAAAGGCAAACTGCTCATAATCTGTAGTTCCAGCTGGTCTCTCACTTCACCATGACTGCCAGTTGAGCAGAGCGGTACTTCATAAAATGTTCACAATCAGGTGTGATTTTTGTTCAGTTGTGACTAAAGTTGTGTTCCAGCTGTTCTCGGTAACAGAGCCAGTTTGGTGTAGTGGTTAAGTGTGCGGACTCTTATCCAGGAGAACCGGGTTTGATTCCCCACTCCTCCACCTGCACCTGCTGGAATGGCCTTGGGGCAGCCAGAGCTCTGGCAGAGGTTGTCCTTGAAAGGGCAGCTGCTGTGAGAGCCCTCTCAGCCCCACCCACTTCACATGGTGTCTGTCATGGGGGAAAAGATAGAGGAGATTGTAGGCCACTCTGAGCCTCTGTCCTTGAAAGGGCAGCTTCTGGAAGAGCTCTCTCAGCCCTACCCACCTCACAGGGTGTCTGTTGTGGGGGGAGAAGATAGAGGAGATTGTAAGCCGCTCTGAGACTCTGATTCAGAGAGAAGGGCGGGGTATATATCTGCAGTTTTCTTCTTCCACCTTCCCCTGTAAGGCCAAACAGATCTTTCTGGGAGTGCTGTGGAATGTTAACTGTTCTGTAGGGAGCTGGGTGTATTCTACAAACGCAGTGCCCAAATCTCGCATTAGAATGCATATTAGGTACAGAGTCTTGAGAATGGAGAATGTTTTTGCTTCTAAAAGCAAGCTTCTAGCCCGTACGGCTCAGAAGATGCGTTTGAGCAATGAATGCCTGGTGATGCTTCTGAAGCCGGGAGAGAATGCGACTGAACTAGCCACGTGCGTGCGGTAACCTGCAGTCCTTATGTAAGAGAATTATAATACTATGCAAGTTGATTTGCATAATACATAGAATTATAGAGTTGGAAGGTACCTCCAGGGTCATCTAGTCCAACCCCCTGCATAATGCAGGAGATTCACAGATTCCTTTCCCTAAGTTCATTGAACCAGCATTGCTGTCAGATGGCCACCTAGCCTCTGTTTAAAAACCTCCAAAGGAGAGCCTACCACCTCTCCAAGGAAGCCTGTTCCACTGAGGAACCGCTCTAACTGTCAGGACATTCTCCCTAACGTTTGGTCAAAAACTCTTCTGATTTAATTTCAAACGGTTGGTTTTGATCCGACCTTCTGGGATAACAGAAAACAACTCTGCTCCATCCTCTGTATGACAGCCCTTTAAGCACTTGAAGATGGTGGTTCGTGGAGGCTTTCAAATTATTTGGCACAGCCCTGCCACGTGCAGCAGGGAATACACCCAGGTCAGCTTCACTGTAGCATTAGGACACCTTGTGTGTGCCTCTCCTTCCTTGCTGCTTTGGATTTCCCTTTCTTGTGGTGTTCTCCTCATCCCATTAGAGATCTTCTGCTTTCCCCCCTCCCTTGATTCTCTAGTTCTGCACAGATACCGACACATCTTGGGGCTGTGGCAACCAGACATTGGACCTTATGGGGGACTGTTGAATGTGGTGGTGAGTACGGAGGGTTCCTGAATGTTGGGCTGCCGCGTCTTGATGCTGGTCCCATCTGTGTTGCTTGCACATAAGCCGCTGTTTCTCCCTCTCTTCCGGAAGAGCTCGGGCTAAAGTTGGGCACCAAATCTGGCTTCGAGCAGGGACCTTTCCCCTTTGGGCTTGGGTGGGTTAGCTGCAAGCTTCAGCCTCCTTGAAGAAGAGGCAGGAGTGAAGAGGAACAACTGGGTGCATGGTGAAAGGCCTCAGGTGGTTTAGGTGGGGCGATGCAGAAGGTTCCCGGTTCAATCCCCAGCATCTCCAGTTAAAAGGATCAGGGGGCAGGTGAGGTGAAAGACCCCTCTCTGCCTGAGACCCTGGAGAGCTGCTGCCAGTCTGAGTAGACAAGACTCACCTGGATTGGTCAAGGGCAGGGATGGCCAAACTGCAGCTCGGGAGCCACAGGTAGCTCTTTCACACATATTCTGTGGCTCTCGCAGCCCCCACTAACCCGTCGGCTGGCTTGGAGAAGAAGGCATTTCTCTCTTTAAATCACTTCCGCAACCCAAGCCAGCTGGCAGCTTGGAGAATGCATTTAAAGTTAATGTTGCTTTCTTTTCACCTCTCCCTCCCTCCCTCCGTTTAGTCTCTTTCCACGCTCCCTCCCTCCCTCCCTTTCTGTCTTGCGGCTCTCAAACATCTGACGTTTATTCTATGTGGCTCTTACGTTAAGCAAGTTTGGCAACCCCTGGACCAAGGGTCTGATTCAGTAGAAGGTGGCTTCATGTGTTGAGATGCACCCCGAGGTGGAGAATTGGGGGCCCTCTAACGGGGCATAGGGCGGGGGAACAAATGGATCTGGCCCGCTGCTGAAGGGGTCCAGTCCCCATAAAAAAGAACAGAAACTGGACGGAGGCACTGAAAAGTTCTTTCCTGTTCACATCCCCTTTGTTTCAACCGAGCCTCTGCAGGAGAACTTCCCCCACTGATTCCACCCCATGCTGATTGCAGGGGAAGGGATGGAGCCAAGCGGGCAGCCGTGTTGGTCTGAAGTAGTAGAACAAAATAGGAGTCAAGTCGCACCTCTAAGACCAACTTCGTTTTATTCAGGACGTAAGCTGTCGTGTGCTCTAAGCACCCTTATCAGACGAGGAATCCAGTACAGCGTGCAGAGCCACATATAGCTGATAGACAGTGGCTCAGAATGCAAAAATGGTACAAATTTAAGATCCAATGACAGAATAGTAAAATTATCTGGTAGGGAGTGGTTTAGAATGCAAAATAGTACAAATATAAGGTCCAATGACAGAGTAGTAAAATTAACAAATTGAGCACACCTTTGATCTGAGTACAAGAGCCCCGTGGCGCAGAGTGTTAAAGCTGCATTACTACAGTCCTAAGCTCTGCTCACAACCAGAATTCGATCCCCAGCGGAAGCTGGGTTTTCTGGTAGCCAGCTCGAGGTTGACTCAGCCTTCCATCCTTCCGAGGTCGGTAAAATGAGTACCCAGCTTGCTGGGGGGAAAGCGTAGAGGACTGAGGAAGGCGATAGCAAACCACCCCATAAAAAAAAAAAGTCTGCCGTGAAAAGTTGTGAAAGCAACATCACCCCAGAGTCGGAAACGACTGGCGCTTGCATGGGGGACCTTTCCTTTCCTCTTGATCTGAGTAGCATGAGCCAGTTGAGTTTCCAGCCGCAGGCTTCAGAACATATTCCTTAGGCCTGCCCTTCCAAGCGGCTGGCTGGCTCCTTCCCTTTTTTTCAAGAGAGCCGAGGGAGTTGTGTGTTGCTCACAGCTAGCTGGGGAACAGATCCCCCTCCTCCTGACACAGGAGCTGCCAACGTGAGGTGCCTTCCGCCTAATTAGCCCGAGACACTCGCATCAGCACAGCTGCGCTTTGCGGTGTAAAGAGCCAGGGGGGCTGATTGCTTTGCAGGAAGAGCCGAGACCCCAAAAGCCCTTTGTGTGACCTCCCCTTCCCACAAGGAGGGATGCGTAATGAACAGCTGGGAAGGAACCATATTCTTGGAGGGCAATTATCCCCCTCCGGAGATAGAAAACACTAAGAGAGGGGCCTGCGCATGCCTTGGAACAGAGCTGCCATTTTGGAAGCATGGTATGCAGCCTATGAAGGCTGTTGGTGGCCAAATTGCGGCTTGGGAGCCACATGTGGCTCTTTCACACCTATTGTGTGGCTCTCAAAGTCCCCACTGCCCCGGCGGGGTTTCTTTCTTTAAATTTTTTTGCCAAGCCAGCTGGCAGCTTGGAGAATGAGAATTTAAAGTTAAAGTTCCTCCCTCCCTTCCTGCCTCCCTCCCTCTCTCTCTCTCTCTTCCTCCCTCTCTCCCTCCCTCCCTTCCTCCCTCTCTCCCTTTTTCCCTCCCTCCTTCCTGCCTCCCTCTCTCTCCCTGCCTCCCTCTCTCTCCCTGCCTCCCTCCCTCCCTTCCTTCCTCCTCCCTCCCTCCCTCCCTCTTCCTTCCTCCCTCCCTCCCTCCCTTCCTTCCTTCCTTCCTTCCTCCCTCCCTCCCTCCCTCCCTCCCTCCCCTCTCCCTCCTTCCTTCCTTCCTCTCTCCCTTCCTTCCTCTCTCCCTTCCTTCCTCTCTCCCTTCCTTCCTTCCTTCCTTCCTTCCTTCCTTCCTTCCTTCCTTCCTTCCTTCCTTCCTTCCTTCCTTCCTTCCTTCCTCCCTCCCTCCCTCCCTCCCTCCCTCCCTCCCTTTCTTCCTTCCTCCCTCCTTCTCTCCCTCCCTTCCAATGTTTATGCCTTGATGTTTATGTCTTGTGGCTCTCAAATGCCTGACATTTATTTTATGCAACTCTTGCGTTAAGCAAGTTTGGCCATCCCTGGTCTTGATTCTCTCCTTATCGCGCTCGTGACAGGTAGACGGCTTTTTCATCATCGGCTGGATGTATCTGCCTCCCCACGACCCTCACGTGGATGACCCCATGAGGTTCAAGCCCCTCTTCAGGATCCACTTGATGGAGAGGAGGAGCGCCACAGTCGAGTGCATGTATGGCCACAAGGGCCCCCACAATGGACACATTCAGGTGAGCGGCCCGCTTTGTCTGACAGCCTGCCCGGGGGGCCACAGGTGTCAAGAGAATACCGGTCTTCTGACCTGCGCGTTGGTCACTTTAACCCCGGTTGTCAACTGGAGGCTCTTGCACTGTTGTCCCGGAAAGCTGTATAAATCCAGATCGATTCAGAGGCAGAACCACTACATTCAAGCCCAGTAGCATCTTAGAGGCCAAACGGATGAAGATCTGAGAGACCCAGAAAGGTTTCTTTGGGGAGGGGGGAGGGACTCAAAAGCTCATACACCCCAAAACCTTAATTTTTTAAAAAATATATTATTATAATAAATTGAGATGGGGTTACAGAAAAGAAAGAAGGAAGGGGGGGAATTATAAGTATCGTATTTATCTGTTATTTGTTCGTCATAAGGACAAATAGCGTCGGAGTAAGTATAAAACAAAGCAGTCCTGTGGTGCAGAGTGGTAAAGCTGCAGTACCGCAGTCCGAGATCTCTGCTCAGGACCTGAGTTCGATCCGGGTGAAAGTTGAGTTCAGGTAGCCGGCTCCAGGTTGACTCAGCCTTCCATCCTTCCGCAGTTGGTCAAATTAGTCCCCAGCTTGCTGGGGGGAAAGCGTGGATGACTGGGGAAGGCAATGGCAAACCACCCTGTAAAAAGTCTGCCGTGAAGATGTTGTGAAAGCGACGTCACCCCAGAGTAAAAAATGAATGGTGCTTGCACAGGGGACTGCCTATATCTTTTTAAGTATAAAACATAAGCGTTTAATTTTTACATACTATGCTTGTTACTAAAACCTAACATTTATCATCAAAAGTTACTATTGTTGTGACGGAACCGGCCCGATTCTGCCTTCAGACCCGGTCCCGTCAGCTCCCTATTGAGTCGCCAACTCCTGGAGGGAGCTATTTCTCCTCCTGCCCCTTGGGCGCGCTGCCACCACCTGCTCAGTCCCGGGGTTCAGATTGAGAGGAACAGGACTCCCAATCCCCCTCTCCAGCTGTGAGGCCAGGCCTCAAGGTCCTCTGCCACCCTGCACTTGGGTTTCACAGAGACCTCAGCGCTTCTTTGGGGCACCCCTGGAGGATTGGCACCTTATCCAACTGCATGCCTTCCCCCTTCCCCGGGGCCCCCTTCTGGACACAGCATGGTCTAAAGCGGTCTGGGGATCTAGGTGGTACAGAGATTGACTGCCAGCATTTAAACAGTAAAAATATATTTATTTAAAAAGAGAAAAAGATAGGAAAAGAAAAACAAAACAAAAACAGTTGCGTTTAAAAGGTTAGCACCGCACAGCACACGCACAGCAAACAGCCTGACAAACAAAAGGTGTTATAAACGCGTCCTGCTGGCCCTGATCTAAACTTGCCCTGTCTTGTGAATTACTTACTTAGTCTGCCTGCCTGGGGCCTCCCAGGCAGGAGCCTCCATTGCTCACCACATGCTCGCTCGAGCGCTGGCTTCCAACTGCCCTTCTCTTCCTGCTAACACACATGCCAAGAACAAAAGCACTTCCTGCCTCTCTAGGAGATTTTCCCCCTAGCGTTGTTGGTTTGGCTCTGGAAGGGAGGGGGGGGAGTGAGGGGAAGGCTACAAAGCCTGCTGAGGGATTTACTGACCCCTGCCAAATGAAGCACCACCACTGACTAAAATGGCGTTTCTCCACAGTTGTTAACATTCATTATTTCTTTATGTATTCTAATACATCCTAGTACTATCACAGTTATCATAGTCAGATTTAAATTTGAGAGTATTATAAAAGCATTTCTAAAAATGTAACGATATAGTAAGTTCATACGAATATCAAAGTTAACTTTTGTAATCTTAAGTGTATCATTATTTCATAAAGTATAACGTTGTTTAAAAATACCTATACTTATGCCATTATAATGTTATCTGTAACAACCTGAATTATATTACTACAGCTATATTAATGCCTGTGTTAACCTTATACTTATTGAAACTATAGAAAGCATTTCAGCAGCTAATGCAAATCATTTATTTTTCATCTTTGCTTATGGTAAGCATGGTAATTTCCCCATTTTTCTCAAATTCTTTGACTGGTCTTCTACTAATATAATTGGTTATTTTGGCCATAATGGCATATTCTGCCATTTTCTCTCTCCAGTTTTCATTGTTTGGACATTCCTCGGCTTTCCATTTGGTTGCCCATATTATTCTGGCTGCCATCAGCATGTATCTGAACTATTCACGAAGTATTCTTTCAGTTTTATCTGGTAAAATTCCCGCTAGCGTAGTCTCTGGTTTCATTCCAAAATTAATTTTAAAACTTTTTGAATCTTTGCATGTATATCTTTCTGAACCCCGCCCCACCCCCCGCAAATCTTGTTCGTCTCTACGGTGTGCCTAGACTCATCTCTTTGCATGAATTCAGTTTTCTGAAAGTCTGAAGCAGGGCTGGTGCTGGGAAATTGAAGAGCGCCAAACTTGAAACTTTTCACATTTTTAATTTACTGATTTTTAATTTTAATTTTTCAAAAAAATGTGATGTTATTTAAAAAACAGTGAGCAGAAGCGCTTGCCGGCCATGCTGGGAAGGAGGGTGGTGGGACAGGATGAGGTGGGAGGCCAAGTCACACATCGGGGAGAGGGGGTGGCTTGGCTTTGCTGAGGGCATTTTGGTGACGGGAGAGGACAAGGGGACAGTGGTCAGGAGCCAGAGTCCTGTGTCGGAGAAGGGGTGCCCAGTGGTGCGCCCTAGACGACTGCCTATTTTGCTTACTCCCATGCACCGGCTCTGGTCTGAAGGTCTTCTGAAGTTTAGCTATTTGAAACATTTTCAGATATTTACAGGCCAGCGGTAAAATTGAAGGGGGGGAGGGGTTGGGTGGCACAAGTCACGTAATCCTTGAGTTCCCACTTTCTGTGTTTTCCGGAGACTTAACGACATCGCTCCCTTGTTCTTTGATATTTTACAGATTGTGAAAAAAGATGAGTTTTCGACGAAGTGCAACCAGACGGATTATCACCGCATGGCAGGAGGAAGGCAAGAAGTAAGCCTGCTTTTGGCAGGAGTTTGTGCCGTAAACCCTGAGGGCTGCAGTGTTTATCAGTTCAGACTGTTAGGAGGCACTTAGTACGGCAGAGATAAAACCGTGTCCCCCCCCCTGCCCCCACCCTAGGCTGAGCATCAGATGGCCCTTCTAATAATCCCTGCATGTGAATTAAGTATTCATAAGTGTGGCTTGGGGGAAAGTTATCTTTCAAGGCACTGTAGTTTTCTGGTTGCTAGGGGGACACCATAAGACGTCATGACAGCTCTCTGAAACCACATATCAAATGCACATTCAGGAACAGCTAGCACTTTTTTGGCTTTGAGTAGAAAACACTTGCAAGCTTGAGTTGTGCACAGTGCTCCGAGCTTGGATTTTCCGGGCACCTGTATTTGCAAGCCAAAGGTCAGTTGCAGATTCTATATTCAGGTCTTGGCCGCTCTCCAGGTGCTCTCTACGGTGTAAGCTGCTCTGTGAATCACCAGGCGGGACGGAGTGCGGCTAAGCAGGGCGCGGCTCGATGCTCCCTTTCTGTGTGGGTTGAAGGGTGAGTGGGTAGCCAGAAACGAGAGAGCCATGCATCTCATCTCCTCCTTAAAATTTTATTTCTTTCAAAAGAAAAAGAGAGGTACAGAAGGAGAAAAGGGCAAGGGGGAAGGATAAATTCATCAATTTTCAAATTTTATAAAGAGTTAGAACAAGTAATATCGAGTAAAATCAAGACCGATTTCCCACTAGCGTTGCTCCTCCCCCTAGGCTTCTTTCCAGGCCCAGGGCTAGGGGTGCCTGCGCTCCTAAACCGAACCAGCTTCTCCGCCCCCCATTGTTATTTTCCGTGCGGGCAAAGTGTGCGGATGCACCGATGATGTCACAATGACGTCACTGTCACCCCCCCACCCTGACTTTGCCGTGGCCTCCCGAGCCTTAGGAGACCTCGGCAAAGTCTGGCAGGGCAGTGGGCACGCTTACAGCATGCTTGCTGCCCTGCCTCCCCCCCACATACACTTTGCTGTGTCCGCCCGAGCTTCGGGAGACTTTGGCAAAGTCTGGCAGCGGTGCCAGGCATGGGGAGAAGGGGGTGCCTCGTGGCGCTCCTAGGCCAAGTGGTGCCCGAAGCAGCTGCCTATTTATTTTATTTATTTAGTAGGCTTATATTCCGCCCTTTCCCATAAAGCGCCGGCCCTGCTTCTGTTTTCCCCCCAGCTCAAGTGATCAATTTCCCACCAGTTGATCCGCGGGTGCATATTGAGCCGTGGCAACTTCCTTCTCTCTTTTCTTTTTCTTCTTCCTTTAAGAACATAAGAACATAAGAGAAGCCATGTTGGATCAGGCCAATGGCCCATCCAGTCCAACACTCTTTGTCTCATAAGAACATCAGAGAAGCCCTGTTGGATCAGGCCAATGGCCCATCCAGTCCAACACTCTGTGTCACATAAGAACATCAGAGAAGCCATGTTGGGTCAGGCCAATGGCCCATCCAGTCCAACACTCTGTGTCACATAAGAACATCAGAGAAGCCATGTTGGGTCAGGCCAATGGCCCATCCAGTCCAACACTCTGTGTCACAGAAGAACATAAGAGAAGCCATGTTGGATCAGGCCAATGGCCCATCCAGTCCAACACTCTGTGTCACAGAAGAACATCAGAGAAGCCATGTTGGGTCAGGCCAATGGCCCATCCAGTCCAACACTCTGTGTCACATAAGAACATCAGAGAAGCCATGTTGGGTCAGGCCAATGGCCCATCCAGTCCAACACTCTGTGTCACAGAAGAACATAAGAGAAGCCATGTTGGATCAGGCCAATGGCCCATCCAGTCCAACACTCTGTGTCACAGAAGAACATCAGAGAAGCCATGTTGGGTCAGGCCAATGGCCCATCCAGTCCAACACTCTGTGTCACATAAGAACATCAGAGAAGCCCTGTTGGATCAGGCCAATGGCCCATCCAGTCCAACACTCTGTGTCACAGAAGAACATAAGAGAAGCCATGTTGGATCAGGCCAATGGCCCATCCAGTCCAACACTCTGTGTCACAGAAGAACATAAGAGAAGCCATGTTGGATCAGGCCAATGGCTCATCCAGTCCAACACTCTGTGTCACATAAGAACATAAGAGAAGCCATGTTGGATCAGGCCAATGGCTCATCCAGTCCAACACTCTGTGTCACATAAGAACATAAGAGAAGCCATGTTGGATCAGGCCAATGGCCCATCCAGTCCAACACTCTGTGTCACACAGTGGCCAATATATGTGTGTGTGTGTATATATACACACATACACACACACACACATGCTAATAGCCACTGATGGACCTCTGCTCCATATTTTTATCTAATCCCTTCTTGAATCTGGCTATGCTTGTAGCCACCAGCACCTCCTGTGGCAGTGAATTCCGCATGTTAATCACCCTTTGGGTGAAGAAGGACTTCCTTTTATCCGTTTTAACCCGACTGCTCAGCAATTTCATTGAATGCCCATGAGTTCTTGTATTGTGAGAAAGGGAGAAAAGGACTTCTTTCTCTACTTTCTCCATCCCATGCATAATCTTGTCAACCTCTATCATGTCACCCCGCAGTCGACCTTTCTCCAAGCTAAAGAGCCCCAAGCTTTTTAACCTTTCTTCGTAGGGAAAGTGTTCCAAACCTTTAATCATTCTAGTTGCCCTTTTCTGGACTTTTCCCATTGTTATAATATCCTTTTTGAGGTGCGGTGACTAGAATTGCACACAGTACTCCAAATGAGACCGCACCATCGTTTTTTACAGGGGCATTATGATACTGTTTGGTGTAGATTAAAAATATATAGATGTGGTTTTGTATGAACACAGATATTAAAAATCCAGAATTTCCCACTAAATAGTAGGATTTTGTAGTATATCAAAAAGTGTGTAGACTTTAAAGGTAACATGTGCTACTTTTGGATACTTGCAGGTATAATGAATTATATATTTTTTTTTCGTTCTTGATGTAGTAATAAATGTACTCTGCTCTTTTATTTTCTGTACCTTATCCCTGATCCTTCCCTCAATTCCCTAATCTTCCCTGTTAAAACTTAATAAAACTTGTTTATACCCCTGAGCCTTGGCAACTTCCAGCTCCCTGGGCTGTTTTGAGATGCTCTCTCTTGAGGATCACGTTGCCACACGGAGAACTGGAGGTTGCTGCAGTTGGAGGCTGTTGTTGTACAACAACACAAGAATGTGCCTGCAGAGCAGCTAGTGGGAAATCCATCGCTTGCTCTGAGGAAAACAGAAACCTGGGGCGGAGCAAGGGTAGTGGGAAATTGGTCCAACTGTTTTAGTTAAAATACATAATTCCCATGTTCTCGTCTCACCGTGAACTTGGGCCCCCTGTCCCCCCCAGGGGAGGGACGGTGGCTCAGCGGTAGAGCATCTGTTTGGGAAGCAGAAGGTCCCAGGTTCAATCCCCGGCATCTCCAAAAAAGGGTCCAGGCAAATAGGTGTGAAAAACCTCAGCTTGAGAACCTGGAGAGCCGCTGCCAGTCTGAGAAGATGATACTGACTTTGATGGACCAAGGAGGGTCTGATTCAGTAGAAGGCAGCTTCATATGTTCTATTACTAGGGGAGGGACAGTGGCTCAGTGGTAGAGCATCTGCTTGGGAAGCAGAAGGTCCCAGGTTCAATCCCCGGCATCTCCAAAAAAGGGTCCAGGCAAAATGGTGTGAAAAACCTCAGCTTGAGAACCTGGAGAGCCGCTGCCAGTCTGAGAAGATAATACTGACTTTGATGGACCGAGGGTCTGATTCAGTAGAAGGCAGCTTCATATGTTCATATGTCCATCTCTAGCAAACCACTTCTGAGACTCCAGGGAGGACTTTATACATTCTCTTTTTGAAAGTGTTTCTCCCCACCCCTCCCTGGCACCCATGCTGGAACCGAAGCTGCATTTCTGGGTCTGTTGACATCCGCCTACCCCCTCCGGGCTCATGCCAGGCTGCTGTCTTCCACTGCCCGCTGAAACAGATGCATGCCCACTACAGGGGGGATCAAAATGCCTGCCGGCTGTGCCTGAGGACTCGGCTTGGGAGGAGGGCCAGGAGGGACTGAAGATGCAGGATTAATGCTACAGGGCTGCTACGCTCAGGTGGCAGGTGCTTGCTGGACAGGGCTAGCGCGTGGGAGTAGGCGACCTAGGGAATTGCCTAGGGCGCCAGCTCCCCGCAGGGGCGGAGGGCGGGTGCCCCTCCTCGCTCGCATCGTCCCTGAGCCTGCGACTGGACGCTGAGGGGTCAGAGGAACTCCCCTGCCCCTCACGGCCCAGAAACAACGGCGCTTTCAGGCTTCGGCAAGGCCTGAAAGCGCCACTCATTGTTTCTGGATGCTGAAGGGTCGGAGGAACTCCCCTGCCCCTCAGGGCCCAGAAACAGCGGCGCTTCAGTGACTGACGTGATGACGTCACCTCTGGATGACATCATCATGCTGCGCATGTGCGAAAATCTCCCCCCCCCCATGGGAGGGGTGTGGGCGCATGTTGGGGTTCTGCCTCGGGTGACAGAACCCCACGCGCCGGCCCTGTTGCTGAAAGAGCTGCTCATTGTTAAGGGGCAGACGGAGGAGGAGGTCCTCTCTCTGGCAGTGGAGGCGGGAAAGCGTGGCTCACCAGGGAAATCTCGTTGGAATGAAATCGTTGACTCGCATCTCGGAGCAGCCGGGGTTCATTGTAGTGCGGAATCAACAACTTAATCAACAACAGCTTATTATAGCATTGGAGAAAGTCCAGAAAAGGGCAACTAGAATGATTTAAGGGCTGGAACACTTTCCCTATGAAGAAAGGTTGAAACGCTTGGGACTCTTTAGCTTGGAGAAACGTCGACTGCGGGGTGACATGATAGAGGTTTACAAGATAATGCATGGGATGGAGAAAGTAGAGAAAGAAGTACTTTTCTCCCTTTCTCACAATACAAGAACTCGTGGGCATTCGATGAAATTGCTGAGCAGACAGGTTAAAACGGATAAAAGGAAGTACTTCTTCACCCAAAGGGTGATTGACATGTGGGATTCACTGCCACAGGAGGTAGTGGCGGCCACAAGCATAGCCACCTTCAAGAGGGGTTTAGATAAAAATATGGAGCAGAGGTCCATCAGTGGCTATTAGCCACAGTGTGTGTGTGTGTGTGTATATAATTTTTTTTGCCACTGTGTGACACAGAGTGTTGGACTGGATGGGCCATTGGCCTGATCTAACATGGCTTCTCTTATGTTCTTATGTTCTTAAGTCTCCTAAAACCGTTGTCTTTTATATTACTCCATCTTCAATTAACAGCGTTGGAAAAAAAACAAACTTTGGGAACCGCTGGCGTCTGTGAGAGTGTGACTAGATATAAAGAGAGTGAATGGTGAGACAAGCACGGCTGCTTTGTAAACAGTATAAGAATACCAAGAGAGAAGCCACTGTGGAGTATGCAATACAAACACAAGTTACAGTGACAAATAACTGTGTAAGAAATGATACAATAAAGTCCCATACAAAACCACAGTCTCTTCTCCTTATTCAGAATTCATAAGGAAGTCCACGCTATTCTTGTTCTCGAAGGACTTGCAACCTGTAAAAATTCGATATCACCGTATCCACTGTGTAATGAAATTCCCTGGACAAGTTGTGGACTTCCACCACACCTGTTTCAATTCCTTTATCAACGAGGGATATTTCACAGCTTCGAATGATCCTCAATATCCAAAGCTCTAGAAACCAATTCTTAGGGACACAAAGTCTCCAATACGTTTTATTTATTGATTTGATTTGATTCGATTTGATTTATATCTCGCCCTCCCCACCGAAGCAGGCTCAAGGTGGCTCACAGCATAAAATCTCTATGCTGGCACACTCTCAAAGCCATTGGTGAAGAAGACGACGACGACATTGGATTTATATTCTGCCCTCCACTCAGGAGTCTCGGAGTGGCTCACAATCTCCTTTATCTCCCTCCCCCACAACAGACACCCTGTGAGGTGGGTGGGGCAGGAGAGGGCTCTCACAGCAGCTGCCCTTTCAAGGACAACCTCTGCCAGAGCTATGGCTGACCCAAGGCCATTCCAGCAGCTGCAAGTGGAGGAGTGGGGAATCAAACCCGGTTCTCCCAGATAAGAGTCCGCACACTTAACCACTACACCAAACTGGCTCTTTCAACCACCCTTTCAAGGACAACCTCTACCAAAGTTATGGCTGACCCAAGGCCATTCCAGCAGCTGCAAGTGGAGGAGTGGGGAATCAAACCCCAGTTCTCCCAGATAAGACTTAACCACTACACCAAACTGGCTCTTTCAACCACCCTTTCAAGGACAGCCTCTGCCAGAGCTCTGGCTGACCCAAGGCCATTCCAGCAGCTGCAAGTGGAGGAGTGGGGAATCAAACCCGGTTCTCCCAGATAAGAGTCTGCACACTTAACCACTACACCAAACTGTCTCTCTCATGGTGAGCATGTGCCACCATAGGGAAAACTTATTGGAGACTTTGTGTCCCTAAGAAGTCGTTTCTAGAGATTTGGATATTGAGGATTGTTGTATATGTGGTTAGAATTGTATCTATAAGCTGGAGTTCTTGCCTGGCTCACTGGGGCCTTGAAGGACAGAGCTTGGGAGACTCGGGAGCAGGAGGCAGCAGGATCCAAACCCTGCTGCTCTGCTCCAATCAAGAGCCCCCGACTGGTTTGAATGGTCCACTCACAGGCAGCGTGGGAACTTTGGGTGTGTGTATATAGAGAGGGCCCTGCGGCCCAAGTTTTCAGTCTTCGTAGGCAGTGCTATACCATGCTGTATTCAATAAAACAGTTATGTTCACTACCACCTCGCCTCATTACTGTATAGAGCCCACGATATTGTAAGGATCATTCGAAGCTGTGAATATCTCTGGCGATACGGGATCTTTTTCCTTCTCATTGCATGAAGTTATCCGTTGGCAAGCTCCTTTTGTGATCGAGTTTTATCGCATCAGTGGTTGCAAGTCCTTCGAGAACAAGAACAGCGTGGACTTCCTTATCAATTTTGAATAAGGAGAAGAGACTGTGGTTTTGTATGGGACCTTATTGTATTGTTCATTACATAGTTACGTGTCACAATAGGCTGCTGGCTGCGTTCGTGTCGCTTTGTAAGCTGGCCTGTCTTCTCCCACAGAATTCGGAAGTTTGTAGTTCCGCGAACGGGATTGGCGAGGAGGTGGGAGGCCAGGCCTTGCTGAATGAATAGGGCAGTGCACCGAGGCGTTCCTGGAGTGCCGTCAGAGGGCTCTTTGGTGCCAGAGCAGCTGTGATTGATCGGCTCTGCTTCTTGCAATTTGGTGCCCGCAGGAATTCCGGACGTGGCTGCGGGAGGAATGGGGGCGGACTCTGGAAGACATCTTTCACGAGCACATGCAAGAGCTCATCTTGATGAAGTTCATCTACACCAGTCAATATGAGTAAGCGGGTGAGAGGGACAGTTTTGGGGATGCCGGATCCTGTACGTATCCTGTACTCACCAGTACAGTCCACAGAACTTCCCCCTTGATAAAGCATCTTCCCGGACAGTTCTGTTGCAGGCAGTGTTCCCTCTCTCTCTCTCTCGGCTTGGCTTCGCGAACGAAGATTTAAGAAGGGTGCAATAGTCCACGTTTGCTGCAGGCTCGCTGGTGGCTGACAAGAGTGTTCCCTCTAAGCTTTCTCTAAGGAGAGCCAGTTTGGTGTAGTGGTGAAGTGTGCGGACTCTTATCTGGGAGAACCGGGTTTGATTCCCCTCTCCTCCACTTGCACCTGCTGGAATGGCCTTGGGTCAGCCAGAGCTCTTGCAGAGGTTGTCCTTGAAAGGGTGGTTGAAAGAGCCAGTTTGGTGTAGTGGTGAAGTGTGCGGACTCTTATCTGGGAGAACCGGGTTTGATTCTCCACTCCTCCACTTGCAGCTGCTGGAATGGCCTTGGGTCAGCCATAACTCTGGCAAAGGTTGTCCTTGAAAGGGCAGCTGCTGGAATGGCCTTGGGTCAGCCATAGCTCTCTTATCTGGGAGAACTGGGTTTGATTCCCCACTCCTCCACTTGCAGCTGCTGGAATGGCCTTGGGTCAGCCAGAGCTCTGGCAGAGGTTGAAAGGGCAGCTGCTGTGAGAGCCCTCTCCAGCCCCACCCACCTCACAGGGGGTCTGTTGTGGGGGAGGAAGGAAAAGGAGATTGTGAGCTGCTGTGAAACTCTTCGGAGTGGAGGGCGGGATATAAATCCAATATCTTCTTCTTCTAAGCTGAATTAGTGTGAACTAGCTCACAATTTTTTAGCCTCCGGCTCACACATGTTTGTCTTTGCTCAGGAAGGCTGGCCCCAGAGCACACTCATTGATGCAGGAGCTCACAGCTTTAATGCCAGGAGCTCACGAAGTAGAATTTTTGCTCTCGAGACTCCACAGCTTAGAGCAGGGGTGTCGAACTCATTTTGTTATGAGGGCTGAATCTGACCTAAATGAGACCTGGCTAGGCCATGTCAGGCCAGGCCTTGTGTGTACTTATTATTAGTAGCAGAGATATAAACTTTATAAAGGACACAGACAAACACAATTTAAGATTATTTTTTTAAAAAAAACATGCTTAAAACTTTAGCACTCCTTGGTCTTAAAGGTGCTTTCTTTGTATTTCTTCCATGGGATCCAGGGAACTGGGCAAAGGAAACTCTGGCTCTTTCCTTCTTTCTCCAGGGAACCAGGAGGGAGAGGAGCCTTAGCCAATAGAAGAAAGAGAGGCTTGACTCAGTAGATCTGCCGTGTGATTGAATGAGTCTGGCAAAGCAATCTCTGACCACCCCCACCTTCCTCCCCAAGGGAGGAGCCTCAGCCAATGGAGAAAATAGAGGCTTTGCTCTGTAGCGCCTGTACAATTGAGCAAGCCTGGCAAAGCAAGCTGTTATGCAGAAGGAAGCAAGAGAGAGGGGGAAGGAAGCAGATGATAGTCACTCGGGGGCCTGATAGGAGCCCTCCAGGGGCCTGATTCGGTCCCAGGGCCACATGTTTGACACCCCTGGCTTAGAGAAGAAAAGCTCTCCTGAACAACTCAGTTTTACATAGTTTGTGGAATAACAGAAACCCAGGTGTGTGTATGTATTGTTTTAAGTAATGTAGTGGATTCTGAAATGGCCTGTATACATAGACCTGTGGTTTTGTTTTTACATTTCAGCAACTGTTTGACATACAGGCGCATCTACCTACCTCCGTGTAGCCCCGACGACCTAATCAAGCCAGGGCTTTTCAAGGGCACCTATGGGAGCCACGGCCTTGAAATAGTGATGCTTAGTTTCCATGGGAAAAAGGCCAAAGGGACTAAAATAACAGTGAGTGTCGAGTCTCCCTATTTCCTGGGGTCCCAGGCTGATTGCTTGCTGGGAGGGGAGGTGGGGTTGAACCGGATGGATTGTGTGGCCCAGAGGAGAGAGCGGTGGAAGAGGAAGCCAGTAGTCTGGCTACTTTAGGCGGGGAGGATGAAGGGAAAGGAGCGAATGTTTAGCCTGGAGAGGAGGCGGCTCAGAGGTGATAGGATCACCTTCTTAAAGTACTTGAAGGGCTGTCCTATAAAGGATGATACGGAATTGTTGTCTGCGGCCTCAGAAGGTAGGACCAGAACTAATGGGTTGAAATTAAATCAGAAGAGTTTCCGGCTCAACAAGAGGAACTTCCTGATTGTTAGAGCGGTTCCTCAGTGGGACAGGCTTCCTCCTCGGGAGGTGGTGGGCTATCCTTCCTTGGAGGTTTTTGAACAGAGGCTAGGTGGCCATCTGGCAGCAATGAAAATCCTGTGAATTTAGGGAGAGGGGTTTGTGAGTTCTCTGCCTTGTGCAGAGGGTTGGACTGGATGACCCTGGAGGTCCCTACCACTCTAAATTCTGTAATTCTAAGTTTCCACAGGCTTCCTCCTTGGGAGGTGGTGGGCTCTCCTTCCTTGGAGGTTTTTAAACAGAGGCTGGATGGCCATCTGACAGCAATGAAGATCCTGTGAATTTAGGGGGAGGCGTTTGTAAGTTTAGAGCGGTTCCTCAGTGGAACAGGCTTCCTCCTCGGGAGGTGGTGGGCTCTCCTTCCTTGGAGCTTTTGAAACAGAGGCTAGATGGCCATCTGACAGCAATGAGGATCCTGTGAATTTAGGGGCAGGTATTTGTGAGTTTCCTGCACTGTGCAGGGGGTTGGACTAGATGGCCCTGGAGGTCTCTTCCAATTCTATGATTCTATGACTGTTAAGAGCGGTTTCTTAGTGGAACAGGCTTCCTCCTCGTGAGGTGGTGGGCTCTCCTTCCTTGGAGGTTTTGAAACAGAGGCTAGATGGCCATCTGACAGCAATGAGGATCCTGTGAATTTCGGGGGAGGGGTTTGTGAGTTTCCTGCATTGTGCAGGGGGTTGGACTAGATGACCCTGGAGATCCCTTCCAAGTCTATGATTCTATGAATGTCGGGGGGCAAAAGAAGTATAGGAAAGGCCTTTATGGTTCAAGATGGGGCTCCTCTGAGAAGGGAAGGAGAGAAAGGAAAGGGAAAGAAATAAGAGAAACTACTCAACGAGCTCCGGAACGGAAAGGACAAAAGCAGCAGTGAAGCAAGAGGTGGAAATGATCTGCCTTCCTTACCAGAGCCAGTCAAGCACTGGAGAGGGCAACCATTGGTACGAAGGCCTCCCATTCATAGCACAATCGCTCTGCCTTCTTCCCTGCCCGTCTCCACTCCAGGGCGACCCCAACATCCCAGCCGGCCAGCAGACCGTGGAGATAGAGCTGGCTCATCCCATCCGCCTGCCCGACATCGAAAGCCTGAGCAACCTCAGCGAGCTCTCCCGGATCGTCCTGGAGGTGCAAGAGCAAGTGAGGCGGGAGCAGCAGTGGCAAGAGGAGGGCGCCCCGGAGGGCAGGGAGCCGGAGGAAGAGGGGCGGCCCCAGCCGGCTGCATCCTCCCCGGCGGAAGAAGTCGGGGCGGAGGCCTCTGCCTCCGGAGAAGGGCCCCCGCAGCCTCCGCAGCCCTTCGTCCTCCCAGGGGGGATCGCGTCGAGGAAAGAGGACTACCCGCGGACCTGCAGAGCGTGGTAAGCGCCCCCCCCCCCCGGCCAGTTGTTGGTGCGTTCCAGCCTCAGTCTGTGTTCTCTGGAAATGTCTCTTGCTTAGGATGGGGCTGCTCAGGCTTGCCAGACTTCAACTCTCCGCCACCCCCCCAAAAATATCCTTGTGCTTTGGTGCACGATTCGCTGGGAGTCTCTTGCTTGATCTGGGGCTCTAAATAAATAAATAGCCAGTTCGGTGTAGTGGTTAAGTATGTGGACTCTTATCTGGGAGAACCGGGTTTAATTCCCCACTCCTCCACCTGCAGCTGCTGGAATGGCCTTGGGTTAGCTACAGCTTTCGTAGGAGTTGTGCTTGAAAGGGCAGCTTCTGGGAGTGCTCTCTCAGTCCCACCCACCTCACAGGTTGTCTGTTGTGGGGGAGGAAGGGAAAGGAGATTGTGACCGCTCTGAGACTCTGAAATTCAAAGTGGAGGGCAGGATGTATATCTGGGATAACTGGATTTGATTCCTCACTTCTCCACTTGCAGCTGCTGGAATGGCCTTGGGTCAGCCATAGCTCTTGCAGGAGTTGTCTTTGAAATGGCAGCTGCTGCAAGTGCTCTCTCAGCCCCACCCGCCTCATGGTGTCTGTTGTCGGGGAGGAAGGCAAAGGAGATTGTGAGCCGCTCTGAGACTCTGCGATTCGGAGTATAGGGCGGGCTAGAAATCCAATATCATCATCTTCTTCTTGCATTCAAGGAGATGACCTTGGGCTGTTTTGGGTGCGTAGAGAGACGATCGTCCTGGGCCTTCTTGTGGCAAACCCATGAGATGCGCTTTAAGTAAAAATAGGAAGGAGGAAAGGGTACCAGTCGTTTTAAAATGCTGCGTTTTTCTCATGGGTAATATGAAAATGTGACATTAGGGCAGGGGTGGCCAAGCTGTGGCTCTTGGGGGAGGGACGGTGGCTCAGCGGTAGAGCATCTGCTTGGGAAGCAGAAGGTCCCAGGTTCAATCCCCGGCATCTCCAAAAAAGGGTCCAGGCAAATAGGTGTGAAAAACCTCAGCTGGAGACCCTGGAGAGCCGCTGCCAGTCTGAGTAGACAATACTGACTTTGATGGACCAAGGGTCTGATTCAGTATAAGGCAGCTTCATATGTTCTTTCACAAATATTTTGTGGCTCTCAAAGCCCCCACCACCCCGCTGGCTGGCTTGGAGAAGGCATTTGTCTCTTTAAATCACTTCACCAAGCCAGCTGGCCGCTTGGCAAATGTATTTAAAGTTGCTTTCTTTCCATCTCTTCCTTCCTCCCCCTCTATTTTCCTCCTTTCCTCCCTCGCTCTCTGTTTTGCGGCTCTCAAACATCTGGCATTTCTTTCGTATGGCTCTTGCATTAAGCAAGTTTGGCCACCCCTGCATTAGGGGAAGGGGCCATGTCTCAGTGGGACAGCCTCTGCTTGGGAGGCAGAAGATCTCAAGTTCTTTCCCTGGCATCTCCAGTTAAAAGGGTCAAGTGGTAGGTGATGAACATATGAAGCTGCCTTATACTGAATCAGACCCTCAGTCCATCAAAGTCAGTCTTGTCTACTCAGACTGGCAGCGGCTCTCCAGGGTCTCAAGCTGAGGTTTTTCACACCTATTTGCCTGGACCCTTTTTTGGAGATGCCAGGGATTGAACCTGGGACCTAAAAGACCTCTGCCTAAGACCCTGGAAAGCTGCTGCCTGTTTGAAGAGGCAACACTGACAGTGACGGGCCAACAGTGGAAGGGGCCGTAGCTCAGTGGGAGAGCATCTGCCTGGCATATGCTGAAGGTCCCAGGTTCAATCCCCGCCATCTCCAGTTGAAAAGGATCTGGCAGGAGGTGACGGGAAAGACCTCCGCCTGAGACCCTGGAGAGCCATGAAGTGCGGCTGTGGCTCGGTGGCAGATCCTCTGCCTGGCATGCAGAAGGTCCCAGGTTCAATCCCCGGCATCTCCAGTTAAAAGAACCAGGCAGGAGGTGATGGGAAAGACCTCAGCCTGAGAGCCATGGAGAGAGGCCGTAGCTCAGTGGCAGAGCATCTGCTTGGCATGCAGAAGCTCCCAGGTTCAATTCCCGGCATCTCCAGTTAAAAGGACCAGATAGTGGGTGATGGGAAAGACCTCTGCCTGAGACCCTGGAGAGCCATGAAGTAGGGCCGTGGCTCAGTGGCAGATCCTCTGCCTGGCATGCAGAAGGTCCCAGGTTCAATCCTTGGCATCTCCAGTTTAAAAGGACCAGATGATGGTGATGGGAAAGACCTCTGCCTGAGACCCTGGAGAGCTGCTGCCAGTCTGAGTAGACAAGGCTGACCTTGCTGGACCGAGGGTCTGGTCCAGTAGGCCAAAAATGTTTTATTGCTCTTCTAAGACAAGTGCAATGGCCTGGTGGGACTCTCTCTGCTTTTTATTTAATCTCTTCTTCGATTTATATCTCGCCCTCCCTGTCAAAGTAGGCTCAGGCCGGGTGGGGGGATGTTCCTATCAGCCATTATGGTGGTGATGAGGTGGTGGGCTCTCCTTCCTTGGAGGTTTTTCAACAGAGGCTAGATGGCCCTCTGACAGCAATGAAGATCGTGTGAATTGAGGGGGAGATGTTTGTGAGTTTCCTGCATTGTGCAGGGGGTTGGACTCGACCCTAGAGGTTCCCTTCCAACTCTATGATTAACAACCTGAGGTCATATGAATAGAAGAGACTTTAGAACTGAAGGGAAAGCCAAAAGTGGTGGAATTTGCATGCAGTGGGACTGGACCAGTGGATCTGATGAGGTGTGGTGGAAAGAGGCCCCGTCTCTGAGCATTGCTAGAGAAGGGCAGGTATCAGAGCGCTCTCGTTTGTCAGGCTGAGGTCGCAGTCCCCCAGGGAAGGGTCTCTCACTGCCTTCTTCGTGTGCTTCTCCGCTCAGCTTCTACGGCACCGGGCTCATCGCGGGCCACGGCTTCACCAGCCCCGAGAAAACCCCCGGCGTCTTCGTCCTGTTCGACGACGACCGCTTCGGCTTCATCTGGCTCGAGCTGCAGTCCTTCAGCCTCTACAGCCGCATCAAGGTCGCCTTCCAGAACGCGGAAGCCCCGTCCCGGGAGGCTTTTGACGACATGTTGAAAAACATTCAGCTGCTGACGTCCTGATGGGGGCTGCGGGGGTGCCGGAGGAAGAGAGGCCGCTTTCCCACAACCCCCCCCCTCCGATCGGCACGCCGCATGCACTCCCTTGCCCACAGAGCCTTTTTACCGACGTGTACACACCCCTTCGAGCATTAACTATATTTCCCCCAGCCTGTTCTGTATAGTTTGTAATATAGCTCTGTATATTTGAGAGGCGGCCCGTCGAAGGGCTGGCGAGCATGTTTGTGCAGTGTCTTTTTTTGTTTTTAAAGGCTGGTGTTTTGAGTGGGGAGAACAAGGCCAGCCGCTCGGCCGGCAGTGTAAATAATTGAATTGAATCATTCTTCAGAGTGTATATTAAAACTGACAGCCCGCTGGCGATCTCCCTGGGCCGGCTAGCTGCTGTCTTGGGTGATTTTGTTGTACCCTCTGGCTTTTCTGAACAACCGTCGCTTTAGAATTGCAATTGTTTTTCAGAAAAGGCTGAGCGGGCCGCTGTCTATAAATAGAGCTGAAACTCTGTCCCCACCACACCTCCTCCCTCTCCCCGCCCAGTATAAATAGGAGAATAAAACCTTGCATGGCTTTAGTACCTTCCAGGGCCGGACAAGGAGACGACGTATGTCGCTTCAAGGGCTTGGGCGTTGGTGAAAGCGAATAGCGGGAGGGGTCTCTTGCTCTCTGGGGGTCACTTTGCCCTCTCTGCTGAGTCAGGAGGAAGGCAGGGGGTGAGCAAAGGGGCTGATGGGACACTGGGCTTCCCCCCCCCCCCCCCAGCTCTGAACCTGCGACATAAGGTCACCAAACGGCTTGGAGGGGGCAGACCCTTTCTCTCTGTGGTGAATGTCCTTTGCGTCTCCTCTCTCTTCCAAATCAGCCACATGTGCCTCTTGAACTGTGGGAGTTCCCAGGGTCTCTCTTTGCCGTTTGCGTGAGAAAGAGCTACTCAGTCGAGGGCTGTCATACTCACTCATAACAAGCGTCCGGGAGCTTGGGGGGGGGGACTTAAGAAAAGACAGTGGTGATGGACAGCGTTCAGTAGGTCCAGTCACGCTCTAGTTCCACCTGAACCACATGTTCCTGGTAGCCGTAGCCTTTCTCCTCCCGTGCAGACACTGTGAAACGCAACCGGTGCCTGGGGGCCTGGTCTCGGACCCGACCCGCTTCCCGCAGGCCTTATCGCAGGCGGCTTGGACCTCCCCCTCCACTTGGGTCCCCTTTTAGTCATCTAAAGAGCCAGCTTGGTGTAGTGGTTAAGTGTGTGGACTCTTATCTGGGAGAACCGGGTTTGATTCCCCACTCCTCCACTTGCACCTGCTGGAATGGCCTTGGGTTAGCCATAGCCCTGGCAGAGGTTGTCCTTGAAAGGGCAGCTGCTGTAAGAGCTCTCTTAGCCCCACCCACCTCACAGGGTGTCTGTTGTGGGGGAGGAAGGTAAAGGAGATTGTGAGCCGCTCTGAGACTCTTCGGAGTGGAGGGCGGGATATAAATCCAATATCATCTTCTTCATCATCTCTCCCCCTTTTAAGCAGCTGGAGCTTGCAAACGCAAGGATAGTTTTTCTTCTCCCCTGCTGCTCGCGCCCTGCCGTTAGCCTCTGAGGCCCCCCCCCCACCAAATCCTCTGCAAAACGTTAAAGTCCAACAGCCCCCAGGAGGCGAAAGGGAAGGAGGCCCAAGTTCTGACTGGCATGCGCTCGTGAAGTCATTGTCTGAATCCACCAAGCCACCCCTTGCCAGAGCAATACCTCCACCGCTGTTCTTATCTTTTGTCGTGCCTTGCCATGTTAGATGCCCATCGAGAGTCCCACGCTTCCCCCCCACCCGCCCTGCAAAACACAGGCTTGTAGGAGCATCTCCCATCCTGAAGCGAATCATCTTTTCCTGGGCTTTGGGAAAAAGAACTTGTCCTCGGCGGTGATACCCTCACTGTCATGAAGTGCATGCGTAGCTGTAACATGCACAGAAACCCAAAGGCTCACGGCTACCAATTCTTGGCAGAAGACCATTTCACAAAATAGAGGGTGTAATTCTTCAGAAATTCCAGAAGCGCAATATAAACATTAAAAAAACCCCACAATTTCACATCTGTTTGTTCTTACATCCTTCATTTTGACCCGACAAACTCCCTGGCCGTCTTGGGAGGAGTCAGCGCCTTTGACTCAAAATGCTTTTGAATGGAGCGTAGATATATGAAGATTTGCACGACTCCAGTACGAGCGTGTGAGGAAGCCTCCGTGTGAAACGGCCGGCTCCAGCTTGCGGCCCCGTGACCGACTCATGAAATTGAGGTTCAGCTTCGATGCCACTGGCAATCTCTGGGCACTGGACGTTGCCTCTGAATCGCTGGAGTGACTGCAGTGGAATTAATTGTGTTTTGAACTGCTGCTTTGCAGTGCCCCGGGTTCACCGGGAGTTTTGTCGGGTCAAAGTGAAGGATATGAGAACAAACAGATGTGAAATTGTGTCTTTGTAACGTTTATATTGCACTTCTGGAATTTCTGAAGAATTACACCCTTTATTTTGTGAAATGGTCTGCCAAGAATTGGCAGCCGTGAGCCTTTGGGTTTCTGTGCTTCTTTTCCACGGCCGCCTCTTGTTGCTTGTGCTTAGCTGTAAGTGCATCAAGCGAGAAGAGCTGTCGTTTGTATGAAGGAGCCACGTCGCCTGCGCAGGGCTTGGGTCACATTGCACTCCTCGGGTCCCTTAACGACCCCCCCCCTTCCCGTGAGCAGTCAGTTCATCCCTTTGCCGGAGTGGGATGCAAAAAGTATCCCACGAGTAGATGAGGGGCAACTCATAAAACCAATCGAACGAGAGGGGAACGGAGGGCAGGGATAGGGCGACGAGGGAAAAGGAGGGACTCGGGGGAAACAGGAGGGGATTGTAGGAATGGGGGGCAAGCTAAGGCTTGGGAGTTCGTAGGAGGCCAAGTGAACAAGAGGACGAAACGGATGGAGGGTCGGCCAGAGCAGGTACTCTTCTCAGTTCGGGAGGGAAGCCTTGAGGGCAACGCAGAGGAAAACCCAACCCAAGCGGCCCTGCCCGTCTCACGTTCGGAGTGACTCCAGCGGAGGTGGCTGTGCTTCTCACAGGGCCGGATTAACAATTAGGCCAAGTAGGCACTGGCCTATGGGCCCCCACGCCTTTAAAGGCCCCGGCTGGCTCACCCATGGTTTCCCCCCTGCTTGCAGCCCTCCTGGCCTGCCCGCGCAGCCAGCAACTGAGCCGCTCTTCGCCCGACTCGCCTGGCACAGCTGCTGCCGGCGGCGTCGCCAAGTTTGCCTCTCTCTGCCTCTCCCCCACAGCTTTGTCAAAGGGGCTTTGGAGAAGGGGCCTGCAGGCTGCA
Organism: Heteronotia binoei; assembly: GCF_032191835.1. Lineage (NCBI taxonomy): Eukaryota > Metazoa > Chordata > Lepidosauria > Squamata > Gekkonidae > Heteronotia > Heteronotia binoei. The sequence continues at coordinate 67,204,216 of NC_083236.1, read as the reverse complement.
GCGGGTGGTAGAGTGGGAACTCTGGGATAATTTGCAAGGGAGCCCCCAAGATTTTGACTGCCTCGGGGCCCCCACAGGGTTTAATCCGGCACTGGCTTCTCAGCTTGATGGAAGGAGGTTCCTAGGCGCCGTCTGTCGCTGGTCCGGTGAGCTTTATCCACTCCTCGCAGAGCCAGAGGGGTGTCGTGTGGCGGCAGCAGTGTCCACAGGCTGATGTGCTCTCGGGATCCCAGCGCTCGGGCAGAACCAGATCTCCATGCTTTTTTGGGGGGAGGGGGCAAAATTAAAAAATGACGCCCCCTTATGGGCCCGTTGTATCTTATGGGCCCATAGAATAGAATGGACTCCATACCCAATTTGGTGCCCACCCCCTCTACCCCTCCCTAGATGCAGCCCTGCGCTCAGGCAGCCTTAAGCCACATCCCCCCCCCCACTTTGTAGCTCTGCTGCAGAGTTGTGTGGAAGCCTTTGAGACATTTGCCCAGAAGGTCGAAGGAAGTGCGGAAGTGGTTTCATTTTTAAAGCCAGGTGGATTCTGCAGTGCAGCTTTTGGAGAAAGGGAGGTGTAGCTTGGCCTTCATCTGCGGTCTCTCCGGTTCGCATGATAGCTCAGCTCTGCCGCCGAACGGAGAGCAAACTTTGAAAAACGTTTTCATTCGCTAACGTTGATCCAACAGGACGCAGCTCCTGAGATGCTCCCGGCGGTTTCGATGCGTTCACAGAGGGAGCGGCAGTGGGCTGTCTGGAACCTTTTGCAAACAGGGCAGGGATAGAAAATGGTAGAGACTGGCGCACAGAGGTTGCCCAGGAGCTGAGATCTGTGGTTTGCGGTGCAGGAAGTGGGAGGGGAGATCTGCCCATTTGGCCTTCTTCGTGCTCTCTGCTTAACTTTTGTTTGTTTTGCTTTGTGCTGTTCTCCTGGAAGGCCGGCATGGCAGAAACGGCACAAACAGATTGCAGCGGTCTCCCAAAAATGGGCATGCAGCTGTAGGAAGCTTTGTTCGGGGGGGGGGAGCGCTATCCCCCGTACGGGTTTGGAGGGCAGGGAAATTGCTTCACGAGGAAGAGGCAGATATCGACTCGACTCTTTTGGGCTTCTTTCGTCAACGAAACTCTAGAGTCATCCATGGATCCAGGCGAACCCTGTGGTTTTGTTGCCATACAGCAATAGGCGTGGGCGTGAGGGAAAAGCCATCTGGGGGCTCTTGGTAGCCCTTGGAGGTCTCGTTCTGCTGTGCAGCTGGGATCAGGACCACTGCCGCAAGCCGTCTCCATCCCGTGAAAGTGCAGAATTGATTTTGCCCAGCAGCCCACTGAAGGATAGCATTGGGAAACGTTACCGTGGTTTAGCTAGTCATGTTTTGTTTATTTGCAATTCTTAAATACCAGACTATCCATCAGTCTGACTGGTGACGGTGGGGGCTTTTATTTTGTGGGAATCCCAGCAGGGTGAGATGCAATTCCTTGTAGAATTTCTAGAGGGGAGGAAAGGAAAGGTCCCCTGTGCAAGCACCAGTCGTTTCCGACTCTGGGGTGACGTTTTCACAACGTTTTCACGGCAGGCTTTTGACGGGGTGGTTTGCCATTGCCTATAAGCGACCCCGTGGCACAGAGTGGTAAAGTAGCAGTACTCTGCTCACGACCTGAGTTCTAACCCAGTGAAAGCTGGTTCAGGTAGCCGGCCCAAGGTTGATTCAGCCTTCCATCCTTCTGAGGTTGGTAAAATGAGTACCCAGCTTGCTGGGGGGAAAGTGTAAAAGAGTGGGGAAGGCAATGGCAAACCACCCCGTAAAAAGTCTGCCGTGAAAATGTTGTGAAAGCAACGTCACCCCAGAGTTGGAAACGACTGGTGCTTGCACAGAGAACCTTTCCTTTCCTTGCCATTGCCTTCCCCAGTCATCTACACTTTCCCCCCAGCGAGCTGGGACTCATTTTAGCAACCTCTGAAGGATGGAAGGCTGAGTCAACCTCGAGCCGGCTACCTGAAAAACCAGCTACTGCCGGGGATCGAACTCAGGTCGTGAGCAGAGCTTAGGACTGCAGTACTGCAGCTTCAACACTCTGTGCCCCGGGGCTCTTAGAGGGGAGGAAGGTGGTTCTGTTTTGCCCTGCTTCTTCTGGTATATTCTTTTCCTCTTCCTTTAGCCAGTTTGGTGTAGTGGTTAAGTGTGCGGACTCTTATCTGGAAGAACCGGGTTTGATTCCCCACTTCTCCACTTGGACCTGCTGGAATGGCCTTGGGTCAGCCGTGGCTATCTCAGGAGTTGTCCTTGAAAGGGCAGCTGCTGTGAGAGCCCTCCCAGCCCCACCCATCTCACAGGGTGTCTGTTGTGGGGGGATAAGATAGAGGAGATTGTAAGCCTCTCTGATTCACAGAGAAGGGCGAGGTATAAATCTGCAGTTGTCTTCTTCTTCTTTTAGGGAAATAGTTTCACCGGGTAGCTGCAGTAAAACATAATGCAAGCCCAGTAGCGCCTTACAGACCAACAAGCGTTTCTTGGTAGAAATGTTCCAAAAGTCAGAACTCCTCCCCTGAAATTCTTGTTATTTAAGGTGCTACAGACTCAAATCTAATGCTGTTAGGGAAAAGGACTCCTTTTGACCTATTGGGGGAGCAAATGAAGGGGTCCTGTTGGAAGGACACCGTAGGGATGGAATGTAAACCTGCTGCCCCCCCCCCCGGCCTTTGAGAATCGGGTCCACTCCTCTCTACCAAGCATGACTCTGTATCGGCGTTCCCCAGCCGGTGTATCTGTTCTAGCCATGCTGAACACGATCTGAAAGAGAGAGGTGGGCTCTTTTGTGTCTGTGAAGTGCCGCTTTCCTGCTTGGAGGGGCTCGCATCCCCGCTTTGGATCGAGGCTGCATGTGTAAATGGGAAAGGCAAGCATAGTGGTGGATGAATGCCTGCAAGATGCAAGGTCGCGTGCTTGAGCTGTCTTTCCAGAGGAGGGCGGGCAGGGTCTCGCGTTGAGCACTTTTGGTGCCTTCGATTCCAGAAACCAGAGGGTGTGCAGTCTTTGCCTCTGCGGGGCCGGCAGCTCTTTTCAATAGCATAGTTCCATCGGATCTTCAAACACCAGTGTTGCTGTGCTGGACTTGGGAGCGGGAGTTCCTTTTGTCTTTCTCTGTAGCTTGTGCACGCGCGAGATGCAGTTTGCAGGAGACTCCCGAGACGGACCCATCCATCTTGCTGCTTCCACATCTTCGGAGCGGTGCTTCTCTGTCAAGGCACTAGAGGGGTGCTGCGGTCTGAATACCGTGGGGCTGATCCATGGGGAGAAGAATGAAGGTGCCTTGTATGTTCTCTCCCCCCCCCCTCCCCACTGGGACTTCCCACCACCTTGCTTCTTGTGGCCAAGACCCGGGGGTCCAGTTCAAGAAGCCAACGTTGGGCCGCTTTCTGGGGGCCAGCTTCCCTACTCGCTTCTCGTTGCCCAGCGACCCTTTTCTGATTTCCAATGATAAAAATAAAAAGGTTTTGAGAACAGGAGGCTTCTTTTTTATCATTCCAGACCTCCTGAAGTCTGGTGGTTTCTCGTTCGCATGAAGCATCCGCCGGACGTGCGGAAGATCCCAGGTTCGGTTCCCAGCAGCATCTTCGGTTCGAAGGACCGCGGAGCAGGCGATGGGGAAGACCTCAGCCTGAGACCTTGGAGAACTACTGGCCTTGATGGACCGATTGCCTGATCCAATATAAGGCGGCTTTTGTATGTGTGCCGCTCCAACATCAGACCTCGTTTTGGTCCGGAGCTCACAGGCACGGAGCTCCAGAAGCTCTACATTTTATTGTGCTCTTTCTTTTTTGTGAGCCGCCCCGAGGCTGCCTCGGCAAGGGGCATGGCGGGGTATAAATCTAATAAATCTAATATTTACCCGCCCCCCCCCCTATTTGCTCTGAGAATTTTGCTGAACTCTTAAGATTGGACAAACTCTAATATTTTCCCCCCACAAAAAACCAAAACATAAAGCAGACAGAAATCTTCCTCATGCCACTGTGGCCACATAGGAAAAAGGTCATTTGAAAAGTATGCTGGGGGTAAAGTATTATTATGGCAATTATAATTCAAGAAGCATTTGAAGGCAGATTTAAGGTTGATATAATTTAATGCACCTTCCGGTGATGTCGGGATGTGTGTGTGTGGCGTATGCAAATGAGTTATGCAAATGAGGTGTGCTAATGAGCTCTGGCATCTCTTTTTCTATGAAATGACCTGTTCGGCTGTATCAGGGTTACCTTCTTTTCGAGGATCAGGACACTGAACTGACCTTCACGTTGCCTTGGGGCGGGACTTCCTTTCAGTCCAGAAGAAAGGACCAGCCTGAAGGTTCTGCAGCTAGCATCTGAGCCCCACTTCCCTTCTCTTTGAGACTTTCCCTTCTGGTTTTTGGGCAAGTCCGAAGACAGATAGGAGCAGGCTCCCCTTGAAATTACCAGGCTTCGGTGATGACCCGGGCTCTCACTAAAACGCCTCCAGAGCAGGCTGGGTGGCAAGTAACCGTTGCTGGATTATCCTAGCGGGGTTGAGATGCTGCCGCTGTTGTGTCTGAAGGCGTGCGCATGCCCACAAAAGCTTATACCTTGAATAAAAATGCGTTGGTCTCAAAGGTGCCACCGAATTGGAACTTTTTTGTTTCATCTGTCCTTTTGTTGCACTCTACAGACATAATGGCATTCAGCAGGGGGCGCTCTTTTGCTGAGAACTGCAAGCGGACGTCCTCCATTCGTTTAAACTATTCCTAAATACGAATTTGAGCAGACTTCGGAAGATGGTGGAAGACAGGAGGGCCTGGCGTGACTCGCAAAGAGTCGGACTCGACTGTGCGACTGAACAACAACAAACGGAAGCATTCCCACCCCACCCTCCCTTCCTGCCCCCAGTAGGTTTTAAACTAACTTGAATTCTGAACTACCAACAATATTGGGTGCTGTGATTTCCTATGTTGTCAAGTTGAATTGAAGAAGCGTTCTGTTGGCAGCCATGAGAGAACTGTTGCATTCCGCCCCCCCTCGTTCTTTTAGGGAAATCAAGCCGCTGTACATGGTTCTCCCACCCTGTATCATCTGCACAACAGCCCTGCAGGGTGGGTTACACTAAGTCAGCTGATAGGTTTCGGGGCTGAGCAGAGATAGAAGCCAGGACTCCCCAGTTTCAGTCTTAATGTTATAGCTTTACAAGATTATTCATGGGATAGAAAAGGCAGAGAACTTTTCTCCCTTTCTCACAATACAAGAACTCGTGGACACTCAAATTGCTCAGCAGTCGGGTTAGAACAGATAAAAGAAATTCACTGCCACAGGAGGTGGTGGCAGCTACATGCATAGCCAGCTTCAAGAGGGGATTGGATAAACATCTGGAGCAGAGGTCCATCAGTGGCTATTCGCCACAGGCTATTGATGGAACTCTGTCTGGGGCAGTGATGCTCTGTCTTCTTGGTGCTCGGGGGAGGGGGGCGAAACTGGGCTTCTAGTGTCCTGGCCCCACTGGTGGACCTCTTGAAGGCACCTGGGTTTTGTTTGTTTTTTGGCCACTGGGTGACAGTGTTGGACAGGATGGGACATTGGTCTGATCCAACATGGCTTCTCTTATGTTCTTATTCTACCACAGTGTCTCCTGAAGACTTAAAAGTACTAGAAAAATCCTGAAACCCCAGCATTCAAAGAGCAGTTGATAAAAAATTTGGAGATTCCTTAAATAGGCATGTTAACTAACAAAGGGTACAGAAGAGGCAGATCCAGCTCTATGAGTGAAGAAAGTGAAATTTATGGCATCTTGAATATACCGTATAATTACAGAAAGATCAGACTACAGAGATTAGTTCCCCGTGGAGAAAAACTGCTACTTTAAGCTCTTGGCCCTGACCTGGATAGCCCAGGCAAGCCCGATCTCAGAAGTTAAGCAGCCCGACAAGTGCTTGGATGGGAGACCTCCTTGAAACAACAGAACCAAGAGGCAGGAGCGCACAATAGAGGCGCCTCTTTGAACCCCGGGCCCCAGTAGGGCTTGCCAGAAGTCAGCCATGACTTCCAGACCTGTGTGTTTACGCCCACAAAAAATGCCCCCTGAAATGTAGACTCTTGCAGTATCACAACCAATACTTCTTCTAAACTGTGGAGTCTTGTAAGCAAAAATTCTGGTTTGTGAGCTACTGACATAAAAGTTGTGAGTGACTGCATAAATGAGTTTGGCTCTGGGGCCGTCCTTCCTGATTCAGCTGGCCTGGTAACTCCTGTCCACTCAGCCCTCGAGCGGCTCTGCTTTAGGTTTTGCTGCCTTCATCGAGGATTCCTTTTAAAAAACGTATTTGTTATTTATAGTTTGCCTTTCTCCCAGAGCCCTGTGGTGCAGAGTGGTAAAGCTGCAGTTGGAGCCCTCTGCTCACGACCTGAGTTCGATCCCGGCGGAAGCTGGTTCAGGTAGCCGGCTCCAGGTTGACTCAGCCTTTCATCCTTCCGAGGTCGGTCAAAGGAGTACCCAGCTTGCTGGGGGGAAAGTGTAGATGACTGGGGAAGGCAATGGCCAAAAAAAGGTAAAGGTAGTCCCCCTGTGCAAGCACCAGTCGTTTCCCACTCTGGGGTGATGTTGCTTTCACAACGTTTTCACGGCAGAATTTTTAGAAGAAGAAGGTGAAGATATTGGATTTATATCCCGCCCTCCACTCCGAAGAGTCTCAGAGCGGCTCACAATCTCCTTTCCCTTCCTCTCCCACAACAGACCCCCCTGTGAGGTGGGTGGGGCTGAGGGCTCTCACAGCAGCTGCCCTTTCAAGGACAACCTCTGCCAGAGCGATGGCTGACCCAAGGCCATTCCAGCAGGTGCAAGTGGAGGAGTGGGGAATCAAACCCAGTTCTCCCAGATAAGAGTCCGCGCACTTCACCACTACACCAAACTGACTCTCTTTTACAGGGTGGTTTGCCACTGCCTTCCGCAGTCTTTTACACTTTCCCCCCAGCAAGCTGGGTACTCATTTTACCAACCTCGGAAGGATGGAAGGCTGAGTCAACCATGGGCCGGCTTCCGTCGGAATCGAACTCAGTTCATGAGCAGAGAGTTCAGACCACAGTACTGCAGTACTTCTGCTTTACCACTCTGTGCCATGGGGCTGCAATGGCAAACCACCCCGTAAAAAGTCTGCCGTGAAAACGGTGTGAAAGCAGTGTCACCCCAGAGTCGAAAACGACTGGTGCTTGCACCTTTACCTTTTTTTTTTCTCCCAGAGACTCAGAGGGGCTTACAAAGAGTAAGTCAATACAATCAACATACCGGGACATTGAATAAGCACTGCATTAGAAGAAGAATTGCAGATTTATACCCCGCCCTTCTCTCTGAATCAGAGACTCAGAGTGGCTTACAATCTCCTGTATCTCCTCCTCCCACAACAGACACCCTGTGAGGTGGGAGGGGCTGAGAGGGTTCTCACAGCAGCTGCCCTTTCAAGGACAACACCTACGAGAGCTCTGGCTGACCCAAGGCCATTCCAGCAGCTGCAAGTGGAGGAGCGGGGAATCAAACCCGGTTCTCCCAGATAAGAGTCCGCACACTTAACCACTGCACCAAACTGGCTCTTTCAACCACCCTTTCAAGGACAACCTCTGCCAGAGCTATGGCTGACCCAAGGCCATTCCAGCAGCTGCAAGTGGAGGAGAGGGGAATCAAACCCAGTTCTCCCAGATAAGAGTCCATGCACTTCACCACTGCACCAAACTGGCTGTAGCTGTCTGGGACCCACCAGAAAGAACTGCAGCACAGCATTAAGTTTGGATGCGACACATCAAGTCTTACAGGGACAACATCGATCCTACTTTGCCAGTCAAGAGGCTGGATGTACTCCTGGATGCCTTCTTGCCAGTGGAAGCCCAGGTCACAAATACTGCCAGGCTGGCATTCTTACAACTGACCCTACCTGTCTCGCCCCATCCTAGCCGTAGTAATCCACACAACAGTCACCTCTAGACTTGATTACTGTAACTCGCTCTATGCAGGGCTGCCGTTGAAGCTGATCCGGATGTTACAGCTTGTTCAGAGTGCAAAGGCTAGGGGTCCTTTTGAGGACACACACACAGCCTGTGCTTTGCCAGCTGCACTGGCTTCAGGTTGAGTACTGGTCTTGACCCTTAAGGCCCTAAATTGGGTGTCGATTCGAACTCATTTGTTATGAGGACCAGATCTGACATAAATGAGACCTTGTCGGGCCAGGCCGTGCGTGTCATGAAATGTAAGGCCAGGCAGCAGAGATATAAACTTTATCATAAAGGACAGAGACAAAGATTTTTAAAAAGCTTCAAATAAAATACGCTTAAAACATTCGCACTCGTAGGTCTTAAGGGTGCTTTCTTTGTATTTCTCCCATGGGATCCAGGGAACTGGGCAAAAGAAGATCTTTCCTTCCTTTCCCAGGGGATTTGCAGTTCACCGTCTGCCTATAGCAGGGGTCCTCAAACTTTTTAAACGGGGCCAGTTCACTGTCCCTCAGACTGTTGGAGGGCCGGACTGTTGTGGTGGCTGCCATTACTGTACAAGGCCGTGGGCCGTCAATTCTCCGTCTTCGGCCTCTCTCTCCCTTCCCCACACCACACACCCCAGCCTGGGAACTCACCTCACCTCGGTATCGCCTCACACTCTGTCTCTGCTGCCTCAGCCCAGTGCCGGAAGTGTGCATTGCTAACACGAGTTTAGGTCGAACGTCACTTCCGGTCTGATTTTACCATAACCCGGCAGGCCACATAAACGTCCTCAGCGGGCCGCATCTGGCCCGCGGGCTGTAGTTTGAAAACCCCTGGCCTATAGGCATGGACAGTTACCTTCCACTTCAATGTATCCGAGGAAGTGTGCCTGCACAGGAAAGCTCACAGAAGGGGGGAAATAAAAGGTCTTGGTTGGTTGGTCTTCAAGGTGCCCTGGCCCCATTCTTTGTTCCTGCTGCTTGCAACCAGCAGGCCGGAGCACACTTCATCAGACGAGGAATCCAGCACAGCGAGCAAAGCCATACAGAGCTGAGCAGAGCCATACAGAGCTGGTAGGCAGTGACCCAGAATGCTACATGGTACAGAACCAAGACAGTGAAATAAAATTATCTGGTAGGCAGTGGTTTAGAATGTAAAATGGTACAATGACACACTAGTAAAATTAACAAATTGAGCAAACCCTTGATCTGAGCAGCACGAGCGTGCGAAAGCAACAAAACAGCAGCATGACAAAATGTGAGATTGTCTGTCAATGACAACGGGAGATGGGTTCATAGAATTGGAAGGGACCTCCAGGGTCATCTAGTCCAACCCCCTGCACAATGCAGGAAACTCACAAACACCTCCCCCTAAATTCACAGGATCTTCATTGCTGTCAGATGGCCATCTAGCCTCTGTTGAAAAACCTCCAAGGAAGGAGAGCCCACCACCTCCCGAGGAAGCCTGTTCCACTCAGGAACCCCTCTAACGGTCAGGCAGTTCATAGAATCACAGAGTTGGAAGGGGCATCTAGTCCAACCCCCTGCACAATGCAGGAAACTCACAAACACCTCCCCCTAAATTCACAGGATCTTCATTGCTGTCAGATGGCCACCTAGCCTCTGTTTCAAAACCTCCAAGGAAGGAGAGCCCACCACCTCCCAAGGAAGCCTGTTCCACTGAGGAACTGTTCTAACGGTTAGGCAGTTCATAGAATCACAGAGTTGGAAGGGACCTCCAGGGGCATCTAGTCCAACCCCCTGCACAATGCAGGAAACTCACAAACCCCTCCCCCGAAATTCACATTGCTGTCAGATGGCCATCCAACCTGTTTCAAAACCTCATTGCTGTCAGATGGCCATCCAACCTGTTTCAAAACCTCCAAGGAAGGAGAGCTCACCACCTCCCGAGGAAGCCTGTTCCACTGAGGAACTGCTCTTAACAGTCATAGAATCATAGAATTGGAAGAGACCTCCAGGGCCATCTAGTCCAACCCCCTGCACAATGCAGGAAACTCACAAACACCTCCCCCTAAATTCACAACATCTTCATTGCTTTCAGATGGCCATCCAGCCTCTGTTTAACAACCTCCAAGGAAGAAGAGGCCACCACCTCCCGAGGAGGAAGCCTGTTCCACTGAAGAACCGCTCTTAACAGTCATAGAATCATAGAACTGGAAGAGACCTCCAGGGGCATCTAGTCCAACCCCCTGCACAATGCAGGAAACTCACAAACCCCTCCCCCTAAATTCACAGGCTCCTCATTGCTGTCAGGTGGCCATCTAGCCTCTGTTGAAAAACCTCCAAGGAAGGAGAGCCCACCACCTCCCAAGGAGGAAACCCGTTCCACCGAGGACGCGCTCTAACGGTCAGGAAGTTCTTCCTAATGTCGAGCCGGAAACTCTTCCGCTTCAATCGCTGGAATGGGACGAGCTGCCTTTTGCAATCGCGGCCCGGGCTCGGCGGGGCCTTTGCAAGGGGGAAGCGGCGCCCGCGGGGCTTCCCGGGTCCCTCCGCCTCCTGCCGTCCTCACGTGGCCGCTCCTCCTCCCCGCCTCGGAGCCTGCGCGCTGCAGGTCGGAGGAGCCGGAGCCGGGCAGGGGCGCGCAGCTCGGCAGCCGGGAGCCCAGGTAAGCTGGCGGGGCCCGGGGGGCGACGAGGCCTCTGGGCGCGTGCAGAGCGTCCTTCCCACGGGGGGCGGCAGGGCTGGGCTGGCGGGGGCGCGGGGAAAGGCGGCCCCGTCCTCGGCAAGGGGCGCTGCGGCACGCCCCCTCGGGCTTCCCGGGGAAGAGGCGGCGGCCGTCTGCACGTGCTCAGAGGAGGCGCTGCGCTCGGGGCTGGCTGCAGGGGCCGGGGGGGGCGTCTGCGAGGCTTAAACCCTTGGCGAGGGGTTGCGCGGGAGGCCAGCCGTTGTGAACGTGTGAAGGCGAATAGAAACGGGGAAAGAGGCCCGGCGGAGGTTGCGGTTTTGCAAAAGGACTTCCACGCTTCGCCAGGCGGGGAGGGAGAAAGGAGGCTAGGGTTGCCAAGTCCAATTCAAGAACTATCTGGGGACTTTGGGGGTGGAGCCAGGAGACATTAGGGGTGGAGCCAAGATCAAGGCTGCGACGAGCATCCTTGAGCTCCAAAGGGAGGTCTGGCCATCGCATTGAAAGGGACGGCACACCTTTTCAGTGCCTTCCTTCCATAGGAAATAATGAAGGATAGGGGCACCTTCTTTGGGGGCTCGTAGAATTGGGCCCCCTGGTCCAATCTTTTTGAAACTTGGTGGGGATTTTGGGGAGAGGCACTAGATGCTGTACTGAAAATTTGGTGCCTCTACCCCCAAAAACAGCCCTCCCCCCCCAGAGCCCCAGATAACCACAGATCAATTCTCCATGATTTTCTATGGGAATAAATCTCCATAGGGAATAATAGAGTTCCCAACAGACATTTCCCTCCCCTCCCCCCGCTTTCTGACGACCCTGAAGCAGGGGGAGAGTCTCCAAACCGGGGGATCCCCTGCCCCCACCTGGGGATTGGCAACCCTAAATGAGGCTCCCCCCTGCCTTTTGCACAAATTGCAACTGCGGCATCCAGATATTTCCAACAGCAGCCAGGCCTGGGAGGAAGGAAGACTCGAGGAACGTGAAACCGACGGTTGCAGAAGGTTGCCAATTCTCCCGCCGCAGATTGGGCTGCTTTTTAATTGTCTCCCGTGCCAGTCGCAGCTTTGGAGCTATGGCGGCCCTTGAAAGTTGTCTGGACCGAGCGCCCAAATGGCCAAAATCGACATGAGCTAGCCCAGGGGTGGCCAAACTTGATGAACTTAAGAGTCACATAGAATAAATGTCAGATGTCTGAGAGCTGCAAGACATGAACGTCAGATGTTCAAGAGTCATAAGATGAGGGAGGGAGGAAGGAAGGAAGAAAAACAGAAGAGAGAGGTGGAAAGAAAGCAGCTTTAACTTTAAATGCATTTTCCAAGTCAGCTGTCAGGGCAGTGAGAGCTTCAAGAGCCACAAAATATGTGTAAAAGAGCCTCATGTGGCTCCCGAGCCAGTTTGGCCAACTGTGAGCTAGATTCAAACCCAGCGGAGCAGATTGACCCAGGGATCCTGGAGGCTTCTTCCCTTCCTCTGGGCATAGAGCAGGGCTCACTGGAGGAGTAGGGAGATGGCTGTGAGTTTCCTGCATTGTGCAGGGGGTTGGACTAGATGACCCCTGAGATCCCTTCCAGCTCTATGTCTTTATGGTTCACCTTAGAGACCAGAAGGATTGGATCTCTGCATAGAAAGTTCATGTGACTGTGTGGTGCGGTAGAACAAAATAGGAGTCGATTGCACCTTTAAGACCAACTTAGTTTTATTCGGAATGTCTGCACTGGCTGCCAGTAATATTCCGAGTCCGGTACAAGGTGTTGGTTATTACCTTTAAAGCCCTATATGGCCTAGGACCTGCCTACCTTAGGGACCGTCTCTCCCCACACGTTCCCCAGAGAGTACTACGCTCAGGTTCACAAAACCTGTTGGTAGTCCCCGGGCCAAAGGAGGCCCGTCTAAAATCCACCAGGGATCGGGCCTACTCAATAACGGCACCTTATTGGTGGAACCAGCTGCCGGAAGAGGTGCGGGCCCTGCGGGATCTAGGGCAATTCCGCAGGGCCTGCAAGACAGTCCTCTTCCGGCAGGCCTATGACATTAGCTGACAATGTAAAACATCTTGGATGGAACAAAATGTATCTATAGGCCGCCGGTTTTATTCTATCTTGTTTTTTACTAATTTATGGTTTAATTGTATTTTTAAATGTTTTAAACTGAAGTTGTTTTAATTATTATGTTGTAAGCCGCCCTGAGACACTTAGGTGAGAAGGGCGGGGTATAAATCTTAATATAAATAAATAAAATAAATAAATGTAAGCTTTCCTGTGCCTGCACACTTCTTCAGACGAGGAGTGAGGTACAGTGAGCAGAGCCACATACAGCTGGTGGGGTTTGCCTGGCATCTGTATGTGGTGTGGTGTTCTCTCTGCAAGCGGCAACTCTGTATGCAGGTTAACTGGCATTCTTCCCCCTCCCAGGCTTTTCTGGTTCTGGAGAGCGCAGTTTTAAAGTGCAAACCTTCTGAAATAAGCCACGTTTCTAAAGAACCCTATTTACTTGGCAAAGGGTTAAGAGCATTCCAGAATACTGCAGGAGGGATATGGTTAAATGTTGGTGGGTGTCACAGCGGCACGTGCCTAACAGTTCCGGAAGCGCTCCTGCAGAGGAAATCCTGCAGCGGAGTTAACCCTTGAGTGAAGTCCCCAGACCTGGCCGTCGTTTCACGGGAAGCTATTCTGTTGTGTGCAAGATGGTTTTTTCTTGGTAGGCAAACAGGCCAGCTATATATGCTTGTGCAAAAATCTGCCTTGGCGCGGTTTGACCAGACATATGAAGCATTTGTGAAAGATCATGCACTGTGCTCAGAGCTATTAATGTTCAGTTGTGTCGGGAAAGGAGCAGGTTAGAATGTTGTGGCGCCGGGAAAAGGCCAGCGGGTTTTTATAAGCGCTTGCCGGTGAGAATGCTGTTCCTTTAGAGTAGAGGGTAACTAAGAATGGCTTTCAGGAGGTGCGTGGCAAGTCAAATACCCACATCCTTCTGAGGCTTGTTGTGGAAGAGTTTCTTGAGTAGGAGCAGTCTGCCTGGATGGTAAAAACCTGGAGTCTCAGCTGCAGTAACTTTGAATAGCCATCCTTTCTGCATACTTCAATGGCTGAAGCATTTTGTCAGACGTCGACCTGATTGATTTGGACAGCCAGTTTGGTGTAGTGGTTAAGTGCGCGGAGTCTTGTCTGGGAGAACTGGGGTTTGATTCCCCACTCCTCCACTTGCAGCTGCTGGAATGACCTTGGGTTAGCCAGAGCTCTGGCAGAGGTTGTCCTTGAAAGGGTGGTTGAAAGAGCCAGTTTGGTGTAGTGGTTAAGTGTGTGGCCTCTTATCTGGGAGAACTGGGTTTGATTCCCTACTCCTCCACTTGCACCTGCTGGAATGGCCTTGGGTCAGCCATAGCTCTGGCAGAGATTGTCCTTGAAAGGTTGGTTGAAAGAGCCAGTCTGGTGTAGTGGTTAAGTGTGTGGACTCTTATCTGGGAGAACCGGGTTTGATTCCCTACTCCTCCACTTGCACCTGCTGGAATGGCCTTGGGTCAGCCAGAGCTCTCTTATCTGGGAGAACTGGGTTTGATTCCCCACGCCTTCACTTGCACCTGCTGGAATGGCCTTGGGGCAGCCATAGCTCTTGCAGAGCTTGTCCTTGAAAGGGCAGCTTCTGAGAGAGCTCTCTCAGCCTCACCGACAGAGTGTTTGTTGTGGGGGAGGAAGATAAAGGAGATTGTGAGCTGCTCTGAGACTCTGAGTGGGGGGCAGAATATAAATCCAATGTCGTCTTCTTCCTGACTTGATGCATGCTGTTGTTGGGAGGCAGAACTCATGAATTAGAAGGGCCCCTCTAGACTGCAATCCGGTTTGTTACTCCCCCCCCCCCCAATGATTCTAGGAAACTCCTCCAAGAGCATTAATAACAATAATATGTCTGTAAACCTTTTCGGGCAGGGGTGTCAAACTCATTTGTTATGTGGGCCAGATTTGACACAAATGAGACCTTGTCGGACTGGGCTATATGCATCGTAAAATGTAATGCCAGGCAGCAGAGATATAAACTTAGCACTCGGTCTTAAAGGTACTTTCTTTGTATCTCTCCTGTGCAATCCAGGGAACTGGGCCAAGGAAGCTCTGACTTTTTCCTTCCTTCCCCAGGGGACCAGGAGGGGGAGAAGCCTCAGCCAATAGAAAGGAGAGAGGATTGGCTCAGTAGCTCTGTTGTTCAATTGAGAGGTACTGTCCCTCCTCTCCAACGAAGGAGCCTCAGCCAATGGAGAAAATAGAGGCTTTGCTCTGTAGCTTCTGTGCAATTGAGCAAGCCTGGCAAAGCAAGCTGTGATGCAGAAGGAAGCAAGAGAGAGGGAGAAGGAAGCAGATGACAGCCAGTTGCTCGGGGGCCTGACTCGGCCCCCGGGCCACATGTTTGACACTCCTGTTTTAGAGTATTCAGCGTGCTTCATACAGTGACGGCCTCCTTGTAGCTGTTTGCTTCTGGCATCTGATGCTGCAGAGTTTACTGCTTCTGAACATGGAAGTTCCGTTTGTTGTGAAGCCCTGGTACCCTTAAGGTTGATCCAGTAGAAAGTCATACTTCCCTAATCCCTGAGTAAACGACTCTGTAAGCAAAGCCTCTCTCAGATTAAAATGGTTTCCCCAGAACGGGACGGCTTTGTTCTCCTGTTCACCTTTTGCCCCTGATTACTCTTAATAAGTGCAAATCGCCTTTGATCCCGGTAAAGTCGTTTGGCAGCCCTTAACTTGGCTGGGAGCAAGAGTCTAGAACGAAAGGCATGTCAGAACAGCAGGTGACAAGATTCTGGGAGAAGTCAGTCTCTCGGGCTTGAAGAAACCTGGCTACTGTCTAAATTGTAACTCCCAGAGATTTACAGAAGTGCTTTTGCGTGAAGCCGGGAGGAAGGAGGTCCGTAGCGGTAGCGGGGCTCGGCTTGAGTGCTCTGGCTGAAGAGGAACACTATGTTATTTCAGTTAAATTGCAGATTCCGTGGGGATTGGGACCCATTTCAGCAAGGTGTCCACACAGATTTTTAAAAATGGCTATTGCCTTTCTGGTGGTCAAAAATTGCTATTTGATGGGAGCAGCTGTCATATGGCACCCCACAACCCACTAGGGCAGGGTTGTCAAACATACGGCCTGGAGGCCAAATCAGGCCCCTGGAGGGCTCCTATCAGGCCCCCGAGCACCTGGCTGCCATCTGCTTCCTTTTCCCTCTCTCTTGCTTCCTTCTGCATCACAGCTTGCTTTGCCAGGCTTGCTCAATCGCACAGGAGCTACAGAGCAGAAGCTCTATTTCTCTATTGGCTGAGGCTCCTCCCTTGGGGGGGAGGGAGAGCTTGCTTTGCCAGGCCTTCTCTTCCTTCTATTGGCTGAGGCTCCTCCCCCTCCTGGTCCCTTGGGGAAGGAAGGAAAGAGCCAAAGCTTCCTTTTGCCTATCAAAGATTTCAGGTTTTCACAGCTGGTAACATCATTAGGGTTTGTAGAATCTTTCAGGCTCAAGTGCCGTGTTCTACTGGAGAAAGTTTTCCTTCCAGACGTTTCGTTCTCAGCTGCGGAGAACATCCTCAGTGGCATTGCAGCCGGAGCAGGCGCTCTGACCTTCTTGGCTGCTGTGCATTGAGCTGGGCCAGGGCTGCTGGAGAGCTGCTATTTCTAGGCTGGAGGGGGTGTGATGAAAGGGCAATTGGTTTGTGGATGTGCCCATTGTTTGGTGGGGCTTCCTGGAAGGAAGTTCCCTGGATCCCATGGGAGAGATACAAAGAAAGGTGCTTTAATGTTTTAAGCATGTTTTAAGGTTTTTTTTAAAAAATATATAAATCTTTAATTGTGTTTGTCTGTGTCCTTTATAAAGTTTACGTCTCTGCTATTTAATCTTAAATAGGTACACACATGGCCCGGCCTGACAAGATCTCATTTATGTCGGATCCAGCCCTCGTAACAAATGAGTTCGGCATCCCTGCACTAGGGTTTTCAAGGCAAGAGAGGTTCAGAGGTGGTTTGCCGTTGCCTGTCTCTGCATCCTGACCCTGGTATTCCTTGGAGGTCTCCGATCTAAATACTAGCCAGGGCTGATCCTGCTCATCTTCTGAGACCTGACAAGATCAGGCTAGCCTGAGCCAGGTCAGGGGAGATACCTGAACACAACGCGGCATATTATATTTTAAATATGTATTTACTTACTTACTGTTTCTTGCTTGGGGTTGCCAGAAGACAGGTCAAGACCCCCCTCCCACCAGCTTCAGCAATGTTTGACCATCAGCACTGCTGACTCAGTGTAACCAGGCCTGGTGCTAGGGATTCTTGCACCCAAGGCCGAACCCTGCGCCCCCACCCCAAGTGTTCAATTCAGAGCCTGACTCTGAGCGTGCTCACTGCCGTGCCCCCCCACCACTGACTTTGCTGAGGCTTCCCAATCCTCAGCGATGTCAGGAGGGCAGCAGGTGTGAGGAGAGGGAGCGCCTCATGACGCACCAAGGCCGGGTGGCGCCCTAGGCGATGGCCTACTCCCACACACCGGCCCTGGGTGTAATGAAGAAGAAGAAGATATTGGATTTATACCCCGCCCTCCACTCCGAAGAGTCTCAGAGCGGCTCACAATCTCCTTTACCTCCCCCCCCCCACAACAGACACCCTCTGAGGTAGATGAAGATATTGGATTTATATCCCGCCCTCCACTCCGAAGAGTCTCAAAGCGGCTCACAATCTCCTTTCCCTTCCTCCCCCCACAACAGACCCCCTGTGAGGTAGATGAAGATACTGGATTTATATCCCGCCCTCCACTCCAAAGAGTCTCAGAGCGGCTCACAATCTGCTTTCCCTTCCTCCCCCACAACAGACCCCCTGTGAGGTAGATGAAGATATTGGATTTATATCCCGCCCTCCACTTTTAAGAGTCTCAGAGCGGCTCACAATCTTCTTTCCCTTCCTCCCCCACAACAGATACCCTGTGAGGTGGTGGGGCTGAGAGGGCTCTTACAGCGGCTGCCCTTTCAAGGACAACCTCTGCCAGAGCTATGGCTGACCCAAGGCCATGCTAGCAGGTGCAAGTGGAGGAGTGGGGAATCAAACCCGGTTCTCCCAGATAAGAATCCGCACATTTAACCCCTACACCAAACTGGCTTCTGAAGGAGAAAAGAGACGCAGTGGTGGAGGGTCGGATGGGAAAGCCGCATGCGCTTGTCTGCTGACCCACGCACTGCAGCCTGGAGCCATTAATAACGCTCTGCACACATAATAATGTGTTGTATTAAAGATGCTTTTGCGTCCTGCGTCTCTTGAAGCTTGAAACAGAATTAAGTGAAGCAGAGCGCACCACCCTGATTGCTTGAGATCTCTACGTTTTGCCTGCCGCATTTGCTTTATTAAAAAGCAAACAACGCTCTTCCCCAAATGGAAATCTTAATGTTCTTAGCAATCATATATCTTTCAAGGCAGCCCAGAGACCTTCTAAGCCTCAGCAACAGCAAATCCTCAAGGCTTAGAAAGCAGAAGAAAAGAACTCGAGGGTGGCTTTTGCGTCGCCTGAATTCCAAGCCCGTCTCATGACGGATCTTTTTTGTGATTAGCTGTTTCGATCCCCGTGGTCGCTGCTGGCAAAGGATATAAGAACAGCCCTGCTGGACTAGGCTCAAGTCGAAGCGCCGTCTCTCTGGCGCAGCATCCCGTTTCACACAGAGGCCAACTGGAAGGCCTTACGGGCGAGGGCTTGCAGCCAGAAAAGAGGGAAGAACAGAGAAACGGATGGGTTTATGTCCCCGTTCCCAACAGATCTAGTTTCACGCAGGAGGAATGAGTTTTGCACAAGGAACAGGAGCTCTTGGAGAGAGTGAGAGTTCCTGCAGATCCTCGGCATCCCAAATCCCCAGGTTTTTTGGGGGGGGGGGGTCAGCAATGCCAGTTAAACTAATATAAAACATGCGTTCCCAACCTCTAGGTCAGGGTTGTCCAATTCATTGGTTATGAGGGCTGGATCTGAGATAAATGAGACTTGTCGGACCACGTTGGGCTGGGCCGTATGTGTACCTATTTAAAATTAGGTAGTAGAGATATAAACTTAATAAAGGACACAGACACACACAATTAAAATTTTTTTTTTTTTAAAAAAACTTAAAACATTAGCACTTGGTCTTAAAAGCTGCTTTCTTTGTATCTCTCCCATGGGATCCAGGGAACTGGGCAAAGGAAGCTTGGGTTTTTCCCTTCCTTCCCCAGGGGACCAGGAGGGAGAGGAGCCTCAGCCAATAGAAGGAAGAGAGGCTTGGCTCAGTAGCTCTGCTGTGTGTTTGAGAGAGCCTGGCAAAGCCAAGTTCTTCCTCCTTTTCCTCCCCAAGGGAGGAGCCTCAGCCAATGGAGAAAATAGAGTTTTTGCTCTGTAGCTCCTGTGCGATTGAGCAAGCCTGGCAAAGCAATTTTTCAGGATTGGCTACATCAAGGGGTGTGCGGTGCAAAGGAGTTCCTGCTACCAAAAAAAAAAAACCTCGGATGAACCGATGGTGTGAGCCAGCATAAGGCAGCTTACATGTGTGTTCATGCTCGTAGAGGAGGCCAGATGTTGAGTGTGATCTCCACATGAGGCTGTCTCTTTGTGTGCAGCTCGGCCTGGGCAGTTGGCAAATGCTGTGTGGCAGTGAACCATTCTGAAGCTGAGAACGGCCAAACCCCTTGGCCAAGGGACGTTGCACCCTCGTTTCTCCTGTGCAAGTGCTTTTTCCCAGGGCTCTCCAAAACTATCCTTTTGGACTGATGCTTTTGGTCACTTCTGGGACGACGGGTTCCTTGCTTTTTCTTTTTCTTTTTTTTTTTTGAGGCGACGGAAGTCAGAGACGGTGTGTTCTGAGGTTCCGCTCTGACTGTCAAAGAACCGAAGCTTTGCCTCCCTGCCCGAGGGAGATCACAGCCGTAACACAATTCACCCTGTCAAGTTTGTGGATAAATTTGGAAGGAAGTGTTCCTCGGAAAAAGGCTCGGGGGTTTCTTTCCCCTTCTCATTTTGTTCTCAAGTTAAATAATTTCCAAGTATTAAACTGGGGGTGGGGAGTGGGGATGCAGCAAGGTGGCCTGATTAGGAACTGTTTGGTCTGTGGGAATGGACTGGCCTAATAAAAAGGCCTTTTCCTACAGGAAAAGTCTTCCAGAACTTGGCGATTACTAATGCACCTGATTTTTAGATCTAGAGCTTTAATTCTTGGCTTCTAAAAATATGAGGCTTTGTTTTAAAGTTAGTAGCATATTCTGGACAGTCCAGAAGATTTAGAAGAAGATGATGATATTGGATTTATACCCCTCCCTCCACTCTGAATCTCAGAGTGGTTGCAATCTGCTTTACCTCCCCCCGCCGCCCCCCCCACAACAGACACCCTGGGGCTGAGAGCTCTGACAGAAGCTGCCCTTTCAAGGGCAGCTCTGCGAGAGCTATGGCTGACCCAAGGCCATTCCAGCAGCTGCAAGTGGAGGAGTGGGGAATCAAACCCAGCTCTCCCAAATAAGAGTCTGCATACTTAAACCACTACAGCAAACTGGCTCTCTTTATCTCTTTATTTCTTCATGCAAAGCACAGTTCAGTGATGGAATTGATTTCCACCCAGTGTAATGGTGGCTAGTCTTACAAGATCTGACAAAATTATGGAGAAAAAAATCTCTCCACATTGCTTGACCTTAATAATCGATAGTAGAACCTCCATGGCGCAGAGCAGTATACCTCTGTGTAACGCAGATCTTGGGGGCAGGGGATAGGAGAGATGGCCTCTGCATCATTCCCTGACTTTCCGGGTTATTTGCCTCATTGTTGTTGGAGGAAATGTGCCAGAGGTGCGCTGAATCTTTTGTTAGATCAGCGGTGTCCCTCAGGGATTGCTGGACAAATACACAGATTGCCATGTGGCAGCCTCCCTGGGGCCTGGCTGGCCAGCGAGGATCATGGGGCCCAGCCGTGCTGTGCAGCAGCCTCCCCAGGGCCAGGCAGGGATCGCAGGGCCCAGATGTACTGTGCGGCAGCCTCCCTGGGGCCTGGCCGGCCATCCAGAATTGCTGCAGGGCCTGGAGAAGTTACTGTCACAGTTCAGTTTGCACTTGATTATCCCCGAGGGTGTGGCCTAATATGCTAATATTAGGGGATGTGGTCTGATATGCTACTGAGTTCCTGCTGGGCGTTTTCTACAAAAAAGCCCTGGACCTTTGCATTTGCCTAGGTCAGCGGGGCAGGTGAGTATGTGTGTGTGCCAAATGAGGCTCTCCCCACATGGCTTCAAATAGAAAAAAATAATTATTTGCATTAATATAATAATAATAATAATAATAATAATAATAACAACAACAACAATAATAATAAGCTTTTATTTATATCCCGCCCTCCCCGCCAAGGCAGGCTCAGGGCAGCATTAATTTTGCTGGCCTGAATTATTCTCCCTCGGCAGAGCACTGCTTTTTAAGTTGATAATTTTTTATGGCCCGCGAATGATGTTATAAATATCCATATGGCCCTTGGCAGAAAAAAGGTTCCCCACCCCTGTGTTATATCCAGCAAGACAGCTGATATACTTCTGCTGCACAGAGACGCTTTCCTCTGTTTTCTGTGGCCCTTCCTGGCCCTTCCAGCTCTTTTAGCCAACCAGACTGCACTCTTACTGTCGCAGTATCATGTGGCAGGGAGTGAGTATAAATGGGCAGTCTTCGCAGTGGAGGACGGTAAGCAGTGGGGTGCCGCAGGGCTCGGTACTGGGTCCCATGCTCTTTAACTTGTTCATAAATGATTTAGAGTTGGGAGTGAGCAGTGAAGTGGCCAAGTTTGCGGATGACACTAAATTGTTCAGGGTGGTGAGAACCAGAGAGGATTGTGAGGAACTCCAAAGGGATCTGTTGAGGCTGGGTGAGTGGGCGTCAACGTGGCAGATGCGGTTCAATGTGGCCAAGTGCAAAGTAATGCACATTGGGGCCAAGAATCCCAGCTACAAATACAAGTTGATGGGGTGTGAACTGGCAGAGACTGACCATGAGAGAGATCTTGGGGTCGTGGTAGATAATTCACTGAAAATGTCAAGGCAGTGTGCGTTTGCAATAAAAAAGGCCAACGCCATGCTGGGAATTATTAGGAAGGGAATTGAAAACAAATCAGCCAGTATCATAATGCCCCTGTATAAATCGATGGTGCGGTCTCATTTGGAGTACTGTGTGCAGTTCTGGTCGCCGCACCTCAAAAAGGATATTATAGCATTGGAGAAAGTTCAGAAAAGGGCAACTAGAATGATTAAAGGGCTGGAACACCTTCCCTATGAAGAAAGGTTGAAACGCTTAGGGCTCTTTAGCTTGGAGAAACGTCGACTGAGGGGTGACATGATAGAGGTTTACAAGATAATGCATGGGATGGAGAAAGTAGAGAAAGAAGTACTTTTCTCCCTTTCTCACAATACGAGAACTCGTGGGCATTCGATGAAATTGCTGAGGAGACAGGTTAAAACGGATAAAAGGAAGTACTTCTTCACCCAAAGGGTGATTAACATGTGGAATTCACTGCCACAGGAGGTGGTGGCGGCCACAAGCATGGCCACCTTCAAGAGGGGGTTAGATAAAAATATGGAGCAGAGGTCCATCAGTGGCTATTAGCCACAGTGTGTGTGTGTGTGTGTGTGTGTATGTATGTATATATATATATATATATATATATATATATATATATATATATATATATATATATATATATATATATATATATATTTGGCCGCTGTGTGACACAGAATGTTGGACTGGATGGGCCATTGGCCTGATCTAACATGGCTTCTCTTATGTTCTTATGCTGTTAGGACAGTTTTGGCTTTCTTGACCGTGAGAAAAAGAGTGAGAGAAGGTCAAGGGCCAATCTCTGCTTTTTCCTGGCTCCGGCAGAGCAGCGGATGACTTCACAGCTCTTTCTTTGCGGAGCGGTCAGGGGAACAGGGAAGTTGTAAAATACGCAGGGCAAGGTTACAGCATGCAAAAGTTGTTTGCTTTGTGTGTTTGTCCATGTCGCTCATGCAGAGGAAATGGAGGGAGGGAGGAAGGAGATGGGGAAGCCTACAAGATCTTGTGGTAAAGCAAAAACCCCGGAAGCGTGCGGTGTCTTGCTGAAGGTCTCCGGCAGGTTGGATCCTGCGTCGTGTCAAGCCTCAGGTGACATGTTTGCTTCCTGGGACAACAAGCAGAGAAATTCGCCTTCTTAACACACCCAGGGAAATGCCATTCACCACTTTGGGGTCAGTCAGTAATTTTTCTCCAGGACAGTTTGACAGGGATCATGGAGGGTTTTTTGCCATCTTCTGGGCTTGGAGCAGGGGGTCACTGAGTTTGTGGAGCGGGGGGAGGGGTGGGATATTGTGAATTTCCTAGGGGGAGATACTGGGGGACGTATTTGTGAATTTCTTGCATTATGCATGAAGAAGAAGACTAGATTTATACCCCGCCCTTCTCCCTGACAGAGCCCCGTGGCGCAGAGTGGTAAAGCTGCAGTGCTGCGGTCTGAACTCTCTGCTCACGACCTGAGCTTGATTCCGGCGGAAGCTGGATTCAGGTAGTCTGCTCAAGGTTGACTTGGCCTTCCATGGTTGGTCAAAGGAGTACCCAGCTTGCTGGGGGGAAAATGTAGATGATTGGGGAAGGCAATGGCAAACCACCCCGTAAAAAAGTCTGCTGTGAAAACGTCGTGATGCAATGTTACCCCAGAGTCGAAAACAACTGGTGCTTGCACAGGGGTCCTTTCCTCCTTCTCCCTGAATCAGAGTGGCTTACAATCTCCTGTATTTTCTCCCCCTACAACAGACACCCTGGAGGTGGGTGGGACTGAGAGGGCTCTCACAGCAACTGCCCTTTCAAGGACAACTCCACACAGAGCTATGGCTAACCCAAGGCCATTCCAGCAGCTGCAAGTGGAGGAGTGGGGAATCACACCTAGTTCTACCAGATAAGAGTCAACACACTTAACCACTACACCAAACTGACTCTCTGAGGGTGGACTAAATGACCCTGGAGGTTCCTTCCAACTCTATGATACTAATTCTAGAAAAAACCATCCATGGCCCCACTGAGGGAGGTAAACTTTATGTTTTGTTTCCCCTAAAGTCGAGGTTAGCACCCCAAAGTGGCTTGCAGTTCTCTTGCAGGTGGCTGCAAAGAGCAGGAATGAGGAGAAACTGGAAAGGGGGGTCTGGGCTGCAATATTATTTTATTTATGTACTTCATTCAGTCCCTGCTTTCCCTCCCCTAAGAGGGATCCAAAAATGGGCCAATTTGGCGTAGCGCTTAAGTGTGCAGAATCTTATCTGGGAGAACCGGGTTTGATTCCCCACTCCTCCACTTGCAGCTGCTGGAGCGACCTTGTGTAAGTCACAGTTCTCTCGGAGCTGTTCTCTCAAGAGCAGTTTCTGTCAGAGCTCTCTCAGCCCCACCCACCCTGTCTGTTGTGGGGAGGGGAAGCGAAAGCAGATTGTAAGATGCTCTGAGACTCCTTTGGGTAGTGAAGGGGCAGGGTATAAATCCAATCTTTATCCAGGGTATAAAGGGGAGGGACGGTGGCTCAGTGGTAGAGAATCTGCTTGGGAAGCAGAAGGTCCCAGGTTCAATCCCTGGCATCTCCAACTAAAAAGGGTCCAGGCAAGTAGGTGTGAAAAACCTCAGCTTGAGACCCTGGAGAGCCGCTGCCAGTCTGAGTAGACAATACTGACTTTGATGGACCCAGGGTCTGATTCAGTATAAGGCAGCTTCATGGGTTCATAGGTTCAATCTCTCCTCCTCCTTTCCTTGTTCTCTTCTCCATTTCAGGGTCAGCGACTGTGTTTTTGGTTTTAACTGAAAAATGTTTTTAGCTATTATTATAAGCTGCCTTAAAAGAGGATGTAAAGGCAGGATGTAAATGTTTTCATAAGAAAGGGTGCGTTCACAGTACACTAAAAGTAATGTGTGTCGCAACTGGATTTTTTACTGTGAAAGACTAGCAAAAATCCAGTTGCAAAACCCATTATTTGGTGTAGTTTGAATGCACCCTAAGTAAAGTCCTCACAATACTGGCAGAACTTCTGCTTCGCAGGCCCCAGGTTCAATTCCCAGCATCTCCAGTCGAAAGGACCAGGTAGGAGGTGACGTGAAAGGCAGCTTGGTTGAGTGTGATGTGAACCAGCCTGTGAAGTAGCTGACGCTGGTCACTGCACCTCAAAAAAGGTATTATAGCATTGGAAAAAGTGCAGAAAAGGGCAACTGGGTTGGAACCCTTCCCCTATGAAGAAAGGTTAGAACACTTGGGGCTCTTTAGCTTGGAGAAATGTCCACTGAGGGGGGACATGATCGAGGTTTACAAGATTCTGCATGGGCTAGAGAAGGCAGAGAAAGAAGTCCTTTTTCCCCTTTCTCACAATACGTGAACTCATGGGCATTCAATGAAATCGCTGAGCAGGTTAGAACTGATAAAAGGAAGTCCTTCTTCTCCCAAAGGGTGATGAACAGGAGGAACTCACTGCCACAGGAGGTGGTGGCGGCTACAAGCATAGCCAGCTTCAAGAGGGGATTGGATCAACATATGGAGCAGAGGTCCATCAGTGGCTATTAGCCACAGCTTATCGTTGGGACTCTGTCTGGGGCAGTGATACTCTGTATTTTGGGTGCTTGAGGGGCACACTGGGAGGGCTTCTAGCCCCACTGATGGACCTCCTGATGGCACTTGGTTTTTGTGGCCTCTGTTTGACACAGAGCGTTGGACTGGATGGGCTGTTGGCCTGATCCAACATGGCTTCTCTTATGTTCTTATTTGATATTATTATGTATATTTTAATTGGTCAGCTGCCTCGGTGGGGCCAGAAAAGCAAGAGATGAATTTTGTTAAGATGGATATGTGAACATTTGCGCCGCTCTAAAATTACAGGGCAGAGGGACTCCTGAATGGTGAGGAGGGGGGTTGCTGATGGCATAGGTGCCCACCCTGCCTTGCCAGAGGGAAGCCATTCTTGGCCCGGGAGGGGGGCGGCTGAAGTAGAGTCATCCCAAATAATATAGGGGCCACTTTCAGAGTGTATCGCTCCTCTTTGTCCGGACAGGTGACTTCAGTGCCCAAGGGCTGCCTTCTTATTCCGGCTGTTGCAAGAGCTGCACCTTTCTCTGGGCAGAAGAGATCCAGGCACTGTTACTCATGCAGTGGTGGCATTCCGGTCGCATTCTTGCAATTCTCTGTGCTTAGAGTTTGGAAACTGTAACTGGTTCAGAATGCGACTTCCATGATGTTGGCAGCAGATTCTGTTTGAAGCGCTGCAATCGCAGCTTCTTACGACCTGGGCTGCCTCCCAGTGATTTCTTGAGCACAGTTCAGTGTCTAGTTGCTTACTTCAGACCAGAACGTCCTAAGGACCGGTTCCTTCTGGCCAGATCTACCCAGAATCTCAGTATATTCAGACTCTCTACTTCTCCTCAGCAGCTCCAAGGCCAGGGGTGGCCAAACTGTGGCTCGGGAGCCACAAATGGCTTTTTCACATTATTGTTTGGCTCTCAAAGCCCCTGCCACCCCACTGGCTGGCTTGGAGAATGCATTTAAAGTTGCTTTCTTCCATATCGCCCTCCCTCCCCATCGTCCTCCCTCGCCTCTCTCGCCTCCCTCCTTCCTTCCTTCCCTCCCTCCTTTCCTTCCTCCCTTCCTCCCTCCTTCTTCTCGCCGTCTTTCCTCCTTTCCTCCCTCCCTCCTTCCTTCCTTCCCTCCTTCCTTCCCTCCTATCCTTCTTTCCTCCCTCCCTCCTTCTTTCCTCCCTCCCTTCTTTCCCTCCTTCCTTCCCTCCTTTCCTCCCTCCCTCTTCCTTCCCTCCTTTCCTCCCTCCTTCCCTCCTTCCTTCCCTCCTTCTTTCCTCCCTTCCTCCCTCCTTCCCTCCTTCCTTCCCTCCTTCTTTCCTCCCTTCCTCCCTCCTTCCCTCCTTCCTTCCCTCCTTCTTTCCTCCCTTCCTCCTCCTTCCCTCCTTCCTTCCCTCCTTCTTTCCTCCCTTCCTCCCTCCTTCCCTCCTTCCTTCCCTCCTTCTTTCCTCCCTTTCCTCCCTCCTTCCCTCCTTCCTTCCCTCCTTCTTTCCTCCCTTCCTCCCTCCTTCCCTCCTTCCTTCCCTCCTTCTTTCCTTCCTTCCCTCCTTCCTTCCCTCACGGCTTTCAAGCATCTGACGTTTGTTCTATGTGACTCTTACGTTAAGCAAGTTTGCCCCCCCCCTCGCCCGTCCAAGACTATGGAACTCTCTGGCACAGGAGGTGCACTTCATAACCCCACCGCTGAGTGTCCAGCGTCAAGCTCAGGTGACTTTTGTGGGGGGGTGGGGGCTGAGCATCTCTGCTGCTGTTTGCTTAGCTTCTGTTTCTGTCGGGGGGGGGGGGCGGGACTGCTTTTTTATTATTATTAAGCAAACTGGCTGTAGTCTCTTGCTTATTTGGTTATTTCAACTTTTGCTGTAAGCTTCTGCGGGCTCCGTTTCCGGTGGAAGGACAGGATCTAAAACCCTGCACAACCGTTTGGCTTAATCTTGCGTCTGGGATTCTGCTGTTGCCGTCCAATGTCAGCTTCGTATTCGCAGGAACAAAAATCTTTTAAAGGGGATTAGACAGATTCATGGGGGAAAGATCTATTAGTGGCTACTAGCCATGCTGACTAAAGGGACCCTCCACGCGCAGAGGCGTCAGCCTCTGAATCCCAGTAGGCAGCCTCAGGGAAGGCCTTAGCCCAGGGGTGGCCAAACTGTGGCTAGTCATATTGTATAGCTCTCAAAGCTCCCACTGCCCCATCGGCTGGCTTGGAGAAGGCATTTCCCTTTTCAAATCACTTCTCCAAGCTACGCCAGGCAGCGACTTGGAGAATGCACTTAAAGTTAAAAGTTGCTTTCTTTCCACTTCTCCCTCTCCCGTCTGCTTTCCTCCCTCTCTCCCTTCGTCGTGGCTCTCAAACATCTGACATTCATGTCTTGTGGCTCTCACACATCTGACATTTATTCTATGTGGCTCTTACGTTAAGCAAGTTAGGCCACCGCTGCCTTCGCCTCTGTGCCGTGTTAGAGCTCCAGAGGAACTGGTTGGTGACAGGACTCTGGGCTAGGTGGGTCACGGGGCTGATCCTGCTGGAGTCTTCTGATGTTCTTATGTTCAAAGTATCACAAAACTAGAGGCCAGAGGTTGTGCGTATTCACCTACCCAGGGTTTGTGTCGCCAAGGTTTGCCTTTCTTTTTGGCAGATTTGCAAAAATCATCTTTAGAAAGTAATGCCCATTCTCAGCGGTGTACAAAGGTTGACGTTAAGTATTCCTTTCTGAAATGCTCTCAGACTGTTTATAGGCTTCCGCTGAAGACGTGAGCAATAGATAAACAGCCTTGAAGAACATAAGAGAAGCCACGTTGGATCAGGCTGGTGGCCCATCCAGTCCAACACTCTGTGTCACGCAGTGGCCAAAAACCCCCAAGTGCCAGTGGGGCCAGACACTGGAAGTCCTCCCACTGTGCCCCCCCCAATCACCCAGAATACAGAGGCATCACTGCCCCAGTCATAAGAACATAGAGAAGCCGTGTTGGATCAGGCCGGTGGCCCCTCCAGCCCAACACTCTGTGTCACACAGTGGCCAAAAAATCAGGTGCCATCAGGAGGTCCATTAGTGAGGCCAGGACACCAGAAATCCTCACACTGTTGCCCCTCCCAAGCACCAAGAACACAGAGCATCACTGCCCCAGACAGAGAGTTTCAACGATAAGCTGTGGCTAATAGCCACTGATGGACCTCTGCTCCATATGTTGATCCAATCCCCTCTTGAAGCTGTCTATGCTTGCAGCGGCTGCCACCTCCTATGACAGTGAATTCCATGTGTTAATCACCCTTTGGATGAAGAAGGACTTCCTTTATCAGTTCTAACTCAACTGTTCAGCAATTTCATTGCTAACAATTTCATTTGTTAGCGTAAACATTTATATGCTGCTTTTGTCCCCATTTGAAGATCCCTGTGATGCAAAGTGTTAAAGCTGCAGTACTGCAGTCCTAAGCTCTGCTGACGACCTGAGTTCAATCCCCGGTGGAAGCTGGGTTTTCAGGTAGCCAGCTCAAGGTTGACTCAGCCTTCCATCCTTCCGAGGTCAGTAGAATGAGTACCCAGATTGCTGGGGGGAAAGTGTAGATGACTGGGGGAAGGCAATGGCAAACCACCCCATGAAAAGTCTGCCGTGAAAACATTGTGAGAGCAACGTCACCCCAGAGTCTGAAACAACTGGTGCTTGCACAGGGGACCTTTCCTTCCTTTGTCCCCAGTGGGAACTCAAAGTGGCTTACAGTACAGTGTAAACAAAACAGGAGAGGGAAACGGGATGTCCATATTTTGTGAAATCGTGCAGAAGCAATATTGTGGATAGTAGAAAAGAGAAAGAGTCTGGGAGCCCTTCTCTCTCTCTCTCTCTCGGCTTGGCTTCGCGAACGAAGATTTAAGAAGGGTGCAATAGTCCACCTTTGTTCTTGTATAGGGTGATGATGCATTGCATCGCGAAAGTCCTGTGGTAATTTGCCTTGTTCCCAGCAGATGACAAGGAGCCCCTTAAAGACTAACAAAAACTGTGGCAGCACGGTGATCCATTTTGCGCCATTTCCCGCATTCTGAATAGTGCAAAAACAAACATTTCGGTAGCGAAATTCCCCGCATTGATGCTTTTAAAACTGTGGGCTGTGTGAAATTTTTCTGCAGTAGATTTTTTTCCCCTCACCAGGTGCAAACCCTCATTTTCCTCCTTCTTACCCCATGTTTTTGGAACTCATTAAAATGGGGGATTCTGAAAAAATGGGGTGAGAAGGAGAAGACAAAGGTTTTGCGCCCAGCGAGAAAAACTCTACTGCAGAAAAGTTCACACAGCGCACAGTTTTAAAAGCAGCGACGCAGGGAATTTCGCTACTGTGGAAAAGGCCTGTGAGATGTAAGCAGCGGGTGAGCATCGGTGTTCTGCTCATTCTTCCTTTCTTCCTTTCTCCCTCCTTCCTCTCCTACCCCCCCCAGTCTCTTGCCACTGGTTCCAGGGTTAGCCTAGTAACAAAGCAAGCCAATAGAGACTAGAATGCACGGCTACTGCAGCTTGTCGTCATTTGCCGGGGACAAGGGAGCGTGCGTTGGCGAGCCCGGAGAAAACTGGGGCAGCGCGTGGGGTGCCAGAGGGCAGACTTAGCAGCCGGAACAAGGCATGCGGGGGGGGGGGTTAAGCCAGGGAGGGCCTGGCCTTGCAAACTCTTCTTCTCAGCGCCTTCTCTAGTGATGCTTCATTGTGTAGCTGGCGCCAGAGCTGGATCTAGGGGAGGCAGAGGGGGGTGCTCGCCCCGGACGCTGATGGAGGGGGGGGGCACCAAATTGCATATGGAGTAAATTGTATTGTATGGACCATAAGATAGAATGGCCCATAAGGAGGCGGCAGGTTTTAATTTTGCCCCCCCCCCTCAGAAAAACATGTAGATCCGGTCCTGGCTGGCACTGTGCCGGCAGTTGGGTCTCCAAGCTTCTTCTTCTTTTTAATTTAAAAAAGGAAAAAGAATCCAAATTGCCAGCTGGGTCGAAGGCCAGGGCTGGCTCAGGATTTAAAACAAGCATGTGCTTAAAAATAGCTGCCGAAGTCATTTAGAGATAAGGAGGCTTTGGCAGAGGAGAGCGCTCCGTTTGGAAGATCTCGGCGATGCTTGTATAACAAATGCTCCTTTCCGGCCCTCTGGCCGCCTTGGAATGCCAAATGGAGGGTTTTGTCTACTTCGGGCGGCAGAGGTCGGAGGGAAGTGAAAGTCCCTCATTGTTTCTCTGTAGGTAAACTCTTCCAAAGATCTTTGCGTAGATTTCTGGAAGCCACAAACGGATGATGAAATGAGGCTTTCTTTCAGAGCCACAGATCCTGCAAAGGACTGGATGTGCTTTTTTCTGAAGTTGCCTTGATTTGGCTGCAATCTCTAAGTGCAGAGCGTTAAAGCTGCAGTGCTGCAGTCCTAAACTCTGCTCACAACCTGAGTTCAATCCCTGGCGGAAGATGGGTTTTCAGGTAGCTGGCTCGAGGTTGACTCAGCCTTCCAGCCTTCCGAAGTCGGTAAAATGAGTACTCAGCTTTGCTGGGAGGGCGGAAGTGTAAAAGACTGGGGAAGGCAATGGCAAACCACCCTGCAAAAGTCTGCCATGAAAACGTTGTGAAAGCAACGTCACCCCAGAGTCGGAAAACGACTGGTGCTTGCACAGGGGACCTTTTCTTTTCTTTTCTTTTCTTTTCTTTTCTTTCTTTTCTTTTCTTTTCTTTTCCTTTCCTTTCCTTTCCTTTCCTTTCCTTTCCTTTCCTTTCCTTTCCTTTCCTTTCCTTTCCTTTCCTTTCCTTTCCTTTCCTTTCCTTTTCCTTTCCTTTCCTTTCCTTTCCTTTCCTTTCCTTTCCTTTCCTTTCCCTTTAAGAGCCCCATGGTGCAGAGTGTTAAAGCTGCAGTATTGCAGTCCTAAGTTCTGCACACGACCTAAGTTCAATCCCCAGCAGAAGCTGGGTTTCAGGTAGCCAGCTCCAGGTTGACACAGCCTTCCATCCTTCCGAGGTCAGTAAAATGAGTACTCAGCTTTGCTGGGGGGGGGGAAAGTGTAAAAGACTGGGGAAGGCCATGGCAAACCACCACGTAAAAAGTCTGCTTTGAAAACGTTGTGAAAGCAATGTCACCCCAGAGTCGGAAACGACTGGTGCTTGCACAGGGGACCTTTCCTTTCCTCTAGTGCAGAACATTGTAGCCTGCCCCACATTGTGGTCTCTGGATGCGACCGATGAGATGAGATGGTGTCGCTTTCATGTACTTGGAATAAAGCATTTCAAAATAACATTTTGGGGATATTTTTTTTGTTTGCACTGCTTTTCTTTGTTCTAAACCAGGGTGTCAAACTCATTTGTTATGTGGGCTGGATCTGACCCTAAATGAGACGTTGTTGGGCCAGGCCCTGCCTGTCAGACCAGACCATGTGCGTACCTATTTAAGATTAGGTAGCAGAGATATAAACTTTATAAAGGACACAGACAAACACAATTAAAGTATTTTTTTGTAAAAAACAACATTAAAACATGCTTAAAACATTAGCACTCGTTGGTCTTCAGGTGCTTTCTTTGTATTTCTCCCATGGGGTCCAGGGAACTGGACAAAGGAAGCTCTGGATCTTTCTTCCTTCCCCAGGGACCAGGAAGGGGAGGATCCTCAGCCAATAGAAGGGAGAGAGGCTTGGCTCAGTAGCTCTGCTGTGTAATTGAGAGATCCTGGAAAAACAAGCTCTTCCTTCCCCCTTCGTCTCCAAGGGAGGAGCCTCAGCCAATGGAGAAAATAGAGGCTTTGCTCTGTAGCTCCTGTGCAATTGAGCAAGCCTGTTAAAGCAAGCTGTGATGCAGAAAGAGGCAAGAGAGAAGGAGAAGAAGCAGATGACAGCCAGTTGCTTTGAGGGGGGAGCTGATAGGAGCCCTCAGGGGGCCTGATTTGGCCCTCAGGCCGCTTGTTGGACACCTCTGTTCTAAACGTTTGGTTTGTTTTAAGGAAGGGAAATAATCTGCACCTCAAATGCAGCTGATAGAAATCTTTTTTGTCCTTTCATTTAGAAGAAGAAGGTATTTGCATCTATAACCCACCCTCCACTCTGAATCTCAGCGTCTCAGAGCAGCTTACAATCTCCTTTACCATCCTCCCCCACAACAAACACTCTGTGAGGTGGGTGGGGCTGAGAGAGCTCTCCCAGAAGGTGCCCTTTCAAGGACAACTCTGCGAGAGCTATGGCTGACCAAAGGCCATTCCAGCAGCTGCGAGTGGAGGAGTGGGGAATCAAACTCGGTTCTCCCAGATAAGAGTCTGCACACTTAACCACTACACCAAACTGACTCTTTTAACAAAAATACAAGATCCAGTAGTACCTACAGAGGTAGTCAAGCCAAGTCCCTGACATCTAAAGAGGGTAAGGCCAGGGCTTTTTTTGTAGCAGGAGCTCCTTTGCATATTAGGCCACACCTCCCTGATGTAGCCAACCCTCCTAGAGCTTACAGGGCTCTTCGTACAGGGCCTCCTGTAAGCTCCAGGAGGATTGGCTACATCATGGGGTGTGGCCTAATATGCAAAGGACTTCCAGCTACAAAAAATGGCCCTGGGTAAGCATCTGTGCTTAGGTCTCCGCTATACCAGCCGGCGTCACCTCTGCCTCATCTGGAATTCAGCTTGTTCTCCCTTTGATGGGAACTCTGACATGTTCGCTCTCTTGCTCTATTATTCCGACAACTGTACTCTTAATAATTCATGCCGCTTCAAAGCAGACTCATAAAACGTTGCGATGCATCCGCTGGTAACGTGGAACTCCCTCTTTTGCCCACAGAAGCGGCACTAAGAGACTTCCAGACAGGTGAAGGGGAGTTTGTTTTTATAAGCGTTCAAGATTTATAAAGGAATGACCTTGCTTGTGCCATCTGCCCTGTAGAAGTTAGAGTTTTGGCCTAGGACAGGGGTGGCCAGACTGGCTCGGGAGTCACATGTGGCTCTTTTACACTCATTGCATGGCTCTCAAAGCCCTCAACCCGTTGGCCGGTTTGGAGAAAGCATTTCTCTCACCTCAGGTAATTTGGAGAATGCATGTGAAGGTAAAGTTGCTTTCTTCCCACCTCTCCATCCCCCATCTATTTTCCTTCCTTCCCTTCCTTCCTTCCTTCCTTCCTTCCTTCCTTCCTTCCTTCCTTCCTTCCTTCCTTCCTTCCTTCTTCCTTCCTTCCTTCCTTCCTTCCTTCCTTCCTTCCTTCCTTCCCTTTCCTTCCTTCCTTCCTCCCCCTTTCCTCCCTTCCCTTCCCTTCCCTTCCTTTTCGTTTTCGTTTTCCTTTCCTCAAACATCTGATGTTCATGATTTGTGGCTCTCAAGCATCTGATGTTTATTCTTTGTGGCTCTTACGTTAAGCAAGTTTGGCCTAGGAGAACATGAAGACTTGCGTTCAACCCCCTGCTTGCTGTGAAGCTCAGGACTGATAATTCTTTCTCAGTCGGTCCTACCTTGCAGAGGGCAATGGAGGAAGGGTGAGCTGTATGCGGCCCCTTTGAGTAGCCAGTACTGACCTTGATGGACTGAATGGTCTGATTAACTGGGAAGGGCCATAGCTCCATGGTAGAGCCTCTGCTTGAAGGTCCCAGGTTCAATCCCCGGCATTTCCAGTTATAAAAAGACCAGGCAGGAGGTGATGGGAAAGACCTCTGCCTGAGAAAGCCGAGGAAAGGGAACATAGCTCAGTGGTAGAGCCTCTGCTTGGCATGCAGAAGGTCCCAGGTTCAATCCCCGGCATTTCCAGTTATAAAAAGACCAGGCAGGAGGTGATGGGAAAGACCTCTGCCTGAGAAAGCCGAGGAAAGGGACCATAGCTCAGTGGTAGAGCCTCTGCTTGGCATGCAGAAGGTCTCAGGTTCAGTCCCCGGCATCTCCAGTTAAAGGGACCTGGCAGGAGGTGATGGGAAAGATCTCTGCATAAGACCCTGGAGAACGGCTGCCAGTCTGAGTAGACAAGACTGGACCAAGGGTCTGATTCAGTATAGGGCAAGCTTCATGCGCATTCCAGCTAGACAAGCCTGATCTCAGAAGCTAAGCAGGCTGGACTCTGGCAAGTACTTGGATGGGAGATGACCTTGGAATACCAGCAGTTTGGGAGGGCAGGAGCAGGCTTTATTCAGCTACATCCCTGAATGTGCTCCATGCCCCCAGTAGGGGTCAGTCCCCAGAGGTTACCATGACTTCTAGGTGCGCGCGCACACACACACAAAATGCAAAAATGCAAAAAAAAATGTGTTCCAGTTCTTGGGAGAGCTTGGCAGTTTTCTAAGGAACTCTATCTGGGAGAACCAGGTTCGATTTCCCACTCCTCCACTTGCAGCCGCTGGAATGGCCTTGGGTCAGCCATGGCTCTCGCAGGAGTTGTCCTTGAAAGGGCAGCTTCTAGGAGAGCTTTCTCAGCCCCACTTACCTGATGGGGTGTCTGTTGTGGGGGAGGAAGGTAAAGGAGATGGTGAGCTGCTCTGGGACTCTGAGATTCAGAGTGAAGGGTAGGATGTAGATCCAATTTCTTCTTCTTCTTCTCCTCCTCCCCCCTCCCCCTTCTCTTCCTTCTTCTCCCCTCCTCCTCCTCCTCCTCCCCCTCCTTCTCCCCTCCTCCCCCTTCTCCTCCCCCATCTCCTCCTCCTCCTCCCTCTCCTCCTCCTCACAGATTGCTGTGCTAAAGAGCGTCAAAGGCCCCTGCCATTGACCCAAGTGGTAGCTCTCCATAACTAAAGGCTCATGGTGCAGATCTCTCCTTGGGCAGCTGAAAGGCCGAGGGAGGGATGGTTTGTTGCTTGTCTTTGTGAGGCCTGCCTTCTGCCCGGGCAGCGATCAAGATAAGTTGGCATTCCGCTCTGGGAACATCATGGCTTATCGCTGGGAGCTGTACGCATTCAATTATGTGCTGGGGCTCACAGCAGGGTTCCTGCTTTGATGGGATGAACCTTTTGCAGAAAGCAAGCCTCTTCTCTCTGCTCCCCACAGGGGGGCTGAGCCCCAGATGGAGGGAGTCCAGCCCCTTCCCCTTTTCTACTGCCTGAAGCAACAGATTTGTAAGGAGCTTTTCTGCTGCTGTTCTGGAAGAAACCTCCTCCCTCCTCTTCCTGCTGGTCTTCCAGGCTGCATTTTACCCTTAAGCGGGTCTCATATTAATTCGATAGAATGGCTGAATTCAAGTCCAGACGCACGACAGAGACCGACAAGCTTTTGAGAGTCCGATCTCCTTTAGTCAGATGCAAGCTGAGATGGAGATTCCGGAGTTCTTGCCTCCCAGTCAGAAGATGGGAGGGGGGTTGCAGGTTTTGCTTGTCTGTAAGGTGCTACTGGATTCGAATTGAGCTGCTCTCAAAATGTCAAGACAGTGTGCGTTTGCAATAAAAAAGGCCAACGCCATGCTGGGAATTATTAGGAAGGGAATTGAAAACAAATCAGCCAGTATCATAATGCCCCTGTATAAATCGATGGTGAAGTCTCATTTGGAGTACTGTGTGCAGTTCTGGTCGCCGCACCTCAAAAAGGATATTATAGCATTGGAGAAAGTGCAGAAAAGGGCAACTAGAATGATTAAAGGGCTGGAACACTTTCCCTATGAAGAAAGGTTGAAACGCTTGGGACTCTTTAGCTTGGAGAAACGTCGACTGCGGGGGGTGACATGATAGAGGTTTACAAGATAATGCATGGGATGGAGAAAGCAGAGAAAGAGGTACTTTTCTCCCTTTCTCACAATACAAGAACTCGTGCGCATTTGATGAAATTGCTGAGCAGACAGGTTAAAACGGATAAAAGGAAGTACTTCTTCACCCAAAGGGTGATTAACATGTGGAATTCACTGCCACAGGAGGTTGGTGGCGGCCACAAGTATAGCCACCTTCAAGAAGGGTTTAGATAAAAATATGGAGCAGAGG
Organism: Heteronotia binoei; assembly: GCF_032191835.1. Taxonomy (NCBI): domain Eukaryota; kingdom Metazoa; phylum Chordata; class Lepidosauria; order Squamata; family Gekkonidae; genus Heteronotia; species Heteronotia binoei. The sequence continues at coordinate 67,168,202 of NC_083236.1, read as the reverse complement.
TCCATCAGTGGCTATTAGCCACAGTGTGTGTGTATATATAATTTTTTTTGCCATTGTGTGACACAGAGTGTTGGACTGGATGGGCCATTGGCCTGATCCAACATGGCTTCTCTTATGTTCTCTCCTGCAGACCAACACCTTTGCCCTCTGAAACTAATTGGATCGAGGACATCTTTGCCCACTTCCATTCAGCTTGCCTCAAAAAAAATATTCTAGCATTGGGAAAAGTGCAGAAGAGGGCAACTAGACGGATTAAAGGGCTGGGACACTTTCCCTATGAAGAAAGGTTTAAAACGCTTGGGGCTTTTTAGCCTGGAGAAACATCGACTGAGGGGTGACATGATAGAGGTTTACAAGATGATGTATGGGACAGAGAAAGAACTACATTTCTCCCTTTCTCACAGTACAAGAACTCACGGGCACTCCATGGAATTGCTGAGCAGTCTGGTTAGAACGGATAAAAGGAAGTCCTTCTTCCTTTTATCCATTTTAACCAATCTGCTCAGCAATCTTAGCATGTGGAATTCACTGCCACAGGAGGTGGTGGTGGCTGCAAGCATAGATGGCTTCAAGAGGGGATTGGATAAACATCTGGAGCAGAGATCCATCAGTGACTATTAGCCACAGGGTACAGATGGAACTCTCTGTCTGGGGCAGTGATGCTCTGTCTTCTTGGTGCTTGTGGGGGGCACAGTGGGAGGGCTTCTAGTGCCCTGGCCCCACTGATGGACCTCCTGATGGCACCTGGGTTTTTTTTTGACCACTGTGTGACTATACTGAGTGTTGGACTGGATGGGCCATTGGCCTGATCCAACATGGCTTCTCTTTTGTTCTTAGGTATCTTGCTATAATTACCATGGTCCATTCCAGGATGAGAAATTTTGAATAAGATAAAAAGGTTGCAGAGAGCACTTTGCCAGCCAAATTCAGAAGGCTTTTGCCTCTGTTTAGAGATGAGGTTAAGGGGTGGCTTGCTCCCGATACTAATACTGAATTGTAATGAGGCTGGTCATTTTGAAGAAAGTAGGAAAACTTCTGAGAAAGACTTTCGACGAAATGAGCCTACCTCCTGGTGCTCATTGGCTGCGCTTTTCTTTGTAATATTGTAAAGTTCTTTATAATGTGTACAAAATAGTTGTTGTTGTTGTTCATTCGCACAGTCGAGTCTGACTCTTCGCGACCCCATGGACCAAGTCATGCCAGGCCCTCCTGTCTTCCACCATCCTCTGAAGTCTTCTCAAATTCGTGTTTGTTAACGCTGTCCAGCCATCTCATCTTTTGCCATCCCCTTCTTCTTTTGCCTTCTGTCTTTCCCAGCATCAGGGTCTTCTCCAGTGAGTGCTCCCTTCTCATTGGGTGGCCAAAGTATTTGAGCTTCAGCTTCAGCATCTGACCTTCCAGGGAACAGTCTGGGTTGATTTCCCTTAGGACTAACTGATTGGATCTTCTTGCAGTCCAAGGGACTCTCAAGAGTCTTCTCCAGCACCACATCTCAAAAGCGTCTATTCTTCTGCGCTCGGCCTTCTTTATGGTCCAGCTCTCACAGCCATACATTACTACTGGGAATACCATCACTTTGACTATACTGGCTTTTGTTGGCAGGGTGATGTCTCTACTTTTTATTATACTGCTCTGGTTCGCCATAGCTGTCCTCCCAAGGAGCAAACATATTTTAATTTCATGGCTACAGTCACCATCTGCAGTGATCTTGGATCCCAGAAATGTGAAGCCTGTCAAAATACTTACAGAACTCTTTAAAACGTTTTACTAAACGTTGTTAGCTGGTCTGTCGCAGTGCTTGTGTGGGGTTTTTTTGTATTTCCTGTAATGCGAACTGTGATCCCAGGTGGTTGGGTGTTTTTTCTCACACATGGAGGGGGACCAAATAGAGCATAAGGGAATGTTTTCTTGGTTATGACACAAACAGCAGAACTTTTTGGTAACTCTGTATAGCTCCTCGTCCCAAAAGGCTTAACATGCAAATCCTTCTCTCTTTTCTGTGACTTTTTATGCGTTAAAGTCGAATGATGCTAAAACTGAAGTGCAGTAGCCCCCAGTGAACTGGCTGAACTACACTGAAGTGCTTTAAAACAGGGGTGTCAAACTCATTTGTTATGAGGGCCGGATCTGACATAAAGGAGACTTTGTTGGGCCGGGCCAAGTCAGGTTGGGCCAGGTGTGTACCTATTTAAGATTAGGTAGCAGAGATATAAACTTTATAAAGAACACAAACACAATTAGAGATTTGTTTAAAAAACCAAAAACCTTAAAGCATGCATAAAACATTAGCACTCGTTGGTCTTAAAGGTGCTTTCTTTGTATCTCTCCCGTGGGATCCAGGTTGCTGGGCAAAGGAAGCTCTGACTCTTTCCTTGCTTCCCCAGGGGACCAATAGGGGGAAGAGCCTCAGAAGGAAGAGAGGCTTGGCTCGGTCGCTCTGCTGTGTGATTGAGAGAGCCTGGCAAAGCAAACTGTGCCTCCCCTTCCTTTCTCTCTGTGAGAGGAGCCTCAGGCAATGGAGAAAACAGGAGCCTCAGGCAATGGAGAAAACAGAGGCCTTGCTCTGTAGCTACTGTGCGATTGAGCAAGCTTGGCAAAACAAGCTGTGATGCAGAAGGAAGCAAGAGAGAAGGAGAAGGAAGCAGTCGACAGCCAGTTGCTCGGGGACCTTATAGGAGTCCTTTGGGGGCCTAATCCACCCCACAGGCTGCATGTTTGACACCCCTCCTCCAAAATGTCTTGTGCGGAAGTATGGAGACCTTTCTTAGCTTGAGGTTCTGCGTGCTTTTATTTATTGTATATGTTTGTTAGCTTTTTCTGCCTTGCAGAACTCAAGGTGGCTTCCAGTGTAAATAAAACAAGAAAAACACTATACAAGACCCCAATTTAAAATCCCCAGCTAGGGCTGCCAGTAAATAAAAAATAGTTTTATTTAGGACTGCCTTTAACTATCTTCAGCTGCCTCCTAAAGATCAACAGTGAGGGGGCCCATCACACCTCTTTGGGGAGGTTGTTCTATAATCCTGGGGCTGCCACCAAAAAGGCCCTGTCTTGTGTCCACCATAGGAACCTTTTTGATTGGTGGGACAGTCTGGAGGGCCCCTCTGTGAGATCTTAATCTCCAGGAAGAAACGTATTGGAGAAGACAGTCCCTTTTTGCTTAATGCCTTCTAAAACACAAGGGCACAACACACCCATGATCCCAGGAATGCGGAGGCTGTGGTTTGGCAGGTGTCAGTAGAAGGCAGAAAGAGATTCTTTCACTTGCGGGGATTTCGGAGAAAAGCACAAGAGAAGTCCATCCCGTTGTCTTGGATCCACAGAGCTTTCTAGGAGTTTAACCATAGGGAACGTTCTTCTGTGTATTACAACCTGTTCTTGCTTTGGAAGAAAATGTGTCACCTGCCAATAAAAGGTGCTCGGTTGGCAGAGTTGAATAACTGGTTGCGCTGGGCACAGATAGTCTTTAAGTCAAGGGGATTGCTGCTGATTTCAGCAGAGGCCATCCGGGTGCATTTGTGCAGAATCAGACACAAAAGGGAAAACTGTGGCTTCATACTGGGTACAGGGTTCAGCACCCTGAGAATTTTGTTTTAAAAAATACCAAGTTTCTAGCCCATGTGAAAAGCCCTTAGAGCAGGGGTGTAAAACTCATTTGTTATGAGGGCCGGATCAGACATAAACGAGACCATGTGTGTACCTATTTATGATTTGGAAGCTGACGTGTAAACTTTATAAAGGACACAGGCAAACACAATTAAAGATTTTTTTAAAAAAAACTTACAATCAAACATGCTTAAAACAGTAGCACTCGTTGGTCTTAAAGGTGCTTTCTTTGTATGTCTCCCATGGGATCCCGGGAACTGGGCAAAGGAAGCTCCGGCTCTTTCCTTCCTTCCCCATGGGACCAGGAGGGGGAGGAGCCTCAGCCAGTAGAAGAAAGAGAGGTTTGGCTCAGTAGCTCTGCAGTGCAATTGAGAGAGCCTGGAAAAACAAGTTCTCCCTCCCTCCCTCCCTCTTACTCCCCAAGGGAGGAGGCCTCAGCCAATGGAGAAAATAGAGGCTTTGCTCTGTAGCTCCTGTGTGATTAAGCAAGCCTGGCAAAGCAAGCTGTGATGCAGAAGGAAGCAAGAGAGAGGGAGAAGGAAGCAGATGACAGACAGTTGCTCGGGGGCCTGATAGGAGTCCTCTGGGGGCTTGATTTGGCCCCCAGGCCACATGTTTGACACCGCTGCCTTAGAGAGTAAGCAAACTTGGTGAAACTAAGGATGCTAGAGAGGAATCTGAAGATGGTATCTGCTGGCTTTTGGGGTATGTTTGTGCAGGTTCAAACACAGAAGAGGAGGAAAAATGCAGTTTCCTATTGGGTACAGCAAGCTGCTTTGTTCCTCCCAGGTCTAGCAGAAAGTTCTTTCTTCCACCTCCTGTAGTTAGAGCCATGTTTTTCTGGTGACCTCGTGGTGCACAGACACAGAAGTAGCATTTCTCTCTGGGGAATCTCAGAGTGGCCTGTGTGCATTTCCCGTCCCTGCTCACACCAAGCCTGCAAGGTAGATCAGGCTGAGAGATAGCAGCTGACTCAGCAGTGAATTTCGTGACCGAGGCAGGATTTGCGCCCAGGTTTTTCCAACCCGAGCCCACCAAGCTAGGTACAGGATCCTTTCTTTGAGGTGAGCTGAATTCAAGTCCAGTAATACTTCAGAGACCAAGATTTTCTAGGGATGAGGTTTCAGGAGTCAAAGAACCACCTTTGTTGGATACCTTTGACTCTCAAAAGCTCATGCCCTGAAAATCTTCCAGATGCTGCTGGACCGAAATTGAGTACTTGGTCTGGCCGCCCTCATTGCTGCTTTTTATGCATCCAGCAGATCTGTTCTTCTGGAAGAAACTTGCTGCAAGATGGTATCTTGCTTCAGGAGAAGGCTTCATACTCTGGACCAGTATCGCTCCGTGGCCTGTTAGCAACTGGGCCGCGATATGCATAATTATTTCATTATACATTACAATGTAGTTAGGGTAATGATAATAATAATAATAATAATAATACATTGGATTTATATCTTGCCCTCCACTCCGAATTTCAGAGTCTCAGAGCGGCTCACCATCTCCTTTCCCTTCCTCTCCCATAACAGACACCCTGTGAGGTGGGTGGGGCTGAGAGAGCTCTGACAGAAGCTGCCCTTTCAGGGACAACTCCTATGAGAGCTAGGCTGACCCAAGACCATTCCGGCAGGTGCAAGTGGAGGAGTGGGGAATCAAGCCTGATTCTACCAGATAAGAGTCCGCACACTTAACCACCACACCAAACTAATAGAAATAAAGTGCACAATTCTATTATTCCGAAAACATCCCCCACCCCCGTCTTTGGAAAAATTATCTTCCACAAAACTGGTCCGTGGTGCCAAAACGGTTGGGGGCCTCTGCTCTGGATTAATGCAATCCTGGGGGCACCTGCTTGGGCACCTTCTCGTGTGCCAGCCAAGGTCTTCAGAAGCCCTGTTGTTTGAGAGCCAGTTTGGTGTAGTGGTTAAGCGTGCAAACTCTTATCTGGGAGAACCGGGTTTGATTCTCCATTCCTCCACTTGGAGCTGCTGGAATGGCCTTGGGTCAGTCATAGCTCTTGTAGGAGTTGTCCTTGAAAGGGCAGCTGCTGTTAGAGCCCTCTCAGCCCCACCCACCTCACAGGGTGCCTGTTGTGGGGGGAGAAGACATGGGAGATTGTGAGGCGCTCTGAGTCTCTGATTCTGGGAGAAGGGTGGGGTATAAATCTGCAGTTCTTCTCTTCTTCTTGACACTCTGAAGTGAGGTGGGTGAGCGCCAAACGGCGGGGCCTTCTCAGTGGTGGTGCCCAGACTTGGAACTTCTTCTCCACAGAGGCTCCTCCTGGTGCCATATCTGTATTCTGTTAGGCACCAGGCAGAGGTCCGCTTGTGCATTTGTTGGAGTCTGTGAGGCCGCCTGGAGAATCACCTTCTCCCGTGCCAGCCAAGGTCCTCAGAAGCCACGCCTTTTGTGTCCTGACTCTCTGAAGCGAAGTGGGTGAGGGCCAAAAGGCAGGGCCTTCTAAGTGGTGGTGCCCAGGCTCGGAACTCCTTCTCCACAGAGGCTTCGCCTGGTGCCATATGTGTATTCTCTTAGGCACCAGGCAGAGGTCCGCTTGTGCATTCGCTGGAGTCTGTGAGGCCGCCTGTATGTGGTCTGCGGTGCTCCCTCTAAGCTGTGGAGCAAAAATTCAGCTTTGTGAACTACTGGTATTAAAGTTGTGAGCAAGCCTATTACGGCCACTGCGTAACTTAGCTTGCTCTGGGGCCAGCTTTCCTGAGCTGAGAGAAAAATGTGAGCTGGAAGCTAAAAAAATTGTGAGCTAGCTCACGCTAACTCAGCTTAGAGGGAACGCTGGTGATCTGGTTGTTGCTGTTGTCAGACTGTGGTTTTAAAGGTGCTCTCGACATTCGTTTTAGGACATGCAAGACCTAACCCTGTTTTAAAACGAGGTGTGGTAATGTTGCTGCTGCTATCTGTCCTTTTCTTTGAGGCTTTATCGATTTTTTAATATCGTTTCCTATTGTAAACTGCCTTGAATATGGTTATATATAGAGACGGACTATAAATATTTCAAGTAATGCCCACTGAAATGAAATGGGGATGTCTGGGGACTGAAGGTCAGTCTCTTTAGACCTCTTCGTGTAGGCCGCTAGGATGAATATTGGATGGGAATTCCATGTAGATAGATCCAGGTGGGCAGTCGTGTTGATCTGAAGTAACAGAACAAAGTAGGAGTCAAGTGGCACCTTTAAGACTAACAAAGCTTTATTCAGAACGCAAGCTTTCGTGTGCTTTAAGCACCCTTCATCAGACGAGGAATCAGGTACAGTGAGCAGAGTTACATATAGCTGGTAGGCAGTGGTTTAGAATGCAAAATGGTACAAATAATAATAATAATATTTAATTTATATCCCACCTTCCCTGCCGAAGCCGGCTCAGGGCGGCTTACATAGCATAATATAAAATGCAAACATTACAATAATACAATAATAAAAGTACACTGGTTACATAACAAATTATATATTACAGTTCAATTATATGTATTATTACATTAAAACCATCTAATCAAAACCGTCAAATTAGCTTGGTGCTAGTCTCGATGTTACTCATCTTACAATTTTACGTGACGACGGTACAATAGGTTCCACATTAAGAAAAAGCCAGCTGAAAGAGGGGTAGTCTTGGAGGCCCTGCGGAAATGGGTAAGGCTCCGCAAGGCCCGCACCTCTTCCGGTAATTGGTTCCACTAGTGCGGGGCTGTGCTCGAAAAGGCCCTGTCTCTCGTAACTTTCAGTTTGGCCTCCTTCGGCCCAGGGATTGTCAGTAGATTTTGCGAACCAGATCTCAGTATGGCAAACTAGAATGATGTTTACATGTTAAATAGTAAAATAGGTGGACAAGAACATTATCCAATGTATTTCTCTTTTAGCTGTATTGACACACTCAAATAAGGGATATTGGCTGTTTACCTCATGACGTATACTAAACCCGTCTTCTACTATATTTTAAAGTATTTTTCTTCCAGTGGCAAACTATATTTATGTTACATGTTAAAAGGTAAATTAGTTGGATGGGAAAAACATCTGAGAAAGAAATGCCCTCTTTTTAGCCCAGGGGTACAGAGTGATTAACAGACATTCTCACATTTTGACATGTTACTGTTTTATTGCTTTCTCACGCTCATGCTATCCAGATCAAAGGTTTGCTCCATTTGTGAATTGTACTATTCTGTCATTGGATCTTAAATTTGTACCATTTTGCATTCTAAACCACTGCCAACCAGCTCTATGTAGCTCTGGTCTCTGTACCTGATCCCTCGTCTGACGAAGTGTGCTTGGAGCGCACGAAAGCTTACGTTTTGAATATAACTTTGTCGGTCTTAAAGACGCACTTGACTCCTACTTTATTCGATGGGAATGTACACACTTCTAGTGAACCAGCGCACTGGTCCATCAAGGCCAGTGTAGACTACTCAGACTGGCAGCAGCTCTCCAAGGTCCCGGACAGAAAAGGGTCTTTTACACCATCAATCTCTACATCCTGAGTTCCTTCTCTGCAACACCCTCCTACCTTTTGACTTGGTTACAAGCACCCGGGGATCTCCATTCCAACTCGTATCTGACAAAGGGAACTTTGATTCCCCAAAGTTTATTCCTGGTAAATCTTATTGGTCTATACTCTATACAGGGGTGTCAAACATGCGGCCCAAGAGCCAAATCAGGCCCCCGAGCAACTGACTTTCATCTGCTTCCTCCTCCTCCTCTCTTGCTTCCTTCTGCATCACGGCTTGCTTTGCCAGGCTTGCTCAATCGCATAGGAGTTACAGAGCAAAACCTCTGGTTTTTTCCATTGGCTGAGGATCCTCCCTTGAGGAGAAAGAGGGGAAGGCAGAGCTTGTTTTTCCAGGCTCTTTGAATTGCACAGCAGTGCTACTGAGCCAAGCATCTCTCCCTTCTATTGGCTGAGGCTCCTCCCCCTCCTGGTCCTCTGGGGAAGGAAGAGCCAGAGTTTCCTTTGCCCAGTTCCCTGGATCCCAGGGGAGAAATACAAAGAAAGCACCTTTAAGACCAACGAGTGCTAACGTTTTAAGCATCTTTTAATTTATTTTTAAAATATATATATTTAATTGTGTTTGTGTCCTTCATAACGATTATATCTCTGCTACACATATGGCCTGGCCTGACGTGGCCCAGCCCAACCCGACATGGCGCGGCCCAACAAGGTCTCATTTATGTCAGATCCGGCCCTCATAACAAATGAATTTGACACCCCTGCGCTGTAAGATGTTCCCAGACTCTAGTCTAGTTGTAAATATAATATTTTATCTAATATCCACTCCCCCTCTTGTTTTTTAAAAAATGTTATTTGCGGTTTTGTTCTCTGGGCACTGAACAGAAAAGGAACAGTGTTTCAGGAAACACTGAAAAATGTCTTGCAGTGTTTCTGGGGAAGGAAGAAGAAGATATTTGGATTTACATCCTGCCCTCCACTCCGAATCTCAAGAGTCTCAGAGCGGCTCACAATTTCCTTTATGTTCCTCCCCCACAACAGACACCCTGTGAGGTAGGTGGGGCTGAGAGATCTCTCCCAAAAGCTGCCCTTTCAAGGACAATTCTGAGAGAGCTATGGCTGACCCAAGGCCATTTCAGCAGGTGCAAGTGGAGGAGTGAGGAATCAAACCCAGTTCTTCCAGATAAGAGTCCGCACACTTAACCACTACACCAGACTGGCTCTCAGGAGGCTGACTTCTCCGAAGGGAGAATGGGTGTTCTTTTGATTGGAACCCCCTCCTTGGTCTCCTGTGTCTTTCAGTCAGGAAGCTTGGTGAGGCGAGTTCGTTTTGGCACGTCTGTCACCGTGGAAGGCTTGAAATCTCTCTTGCACGGTTTCACAGCCTGGTATCCGTGAGCGGCTTCTTGGTCCCAAGGCCTTTCCAGCCCCCGCGTCAGGTGGGAGGGGAGTGCCAGCCAACATAAAATCAGAAATCTAATCTCTCTCCTTTCCCTGGTGAGGTTGAATCGCCTGGGAGCCAGGGGTTGTGTAATCTGACTTGGCAGCGGAGACCGGAGCAGCCTCTGCAGGGTCTGATCTGCTTCTTTTGCAGAGAGAGATTTTGGTTGAGCGACGTGGGTTGGGAAAAAGGGATCAGCGTGTCCCTTGCTTTGATTGTCCCGCAGGATCTCTGGAAACTCCTTTCTGAAGGTGAGGCTGTGGCTCAGTGCCAGAGCGGCGGAATTATTTATTTATTATTTATTATTTATTATTATTTATTTATTACGTTCGACTTATATCCCGCCCTCTCCGCAAGCGGACTCAGGGCGGCTCCCAACATCATGTCAATACGATTAAACCAATAAAATATATATAAAACCATAATTTACATATTTCAGTTTTTAAAAACCATTCTATGGTGGCTGCATCAGTACAATATAGGTGGCACTGAATTTTCGAACAGCGATCACCAGCATTCTATGTGATGTCCGGTGGCCGCCCTCTTTCAGTTAAGCATCGAAGGCCTGCTTAAACAATTCGGTCTTACAGGCCCTGCGGAACGCAGACAGATCCCGCAGGGCCCTTATGGCTTCCGGAAGGGTGTTCCAAAGTTCTGGTGCTGCCACCGAAAAAGCCCTAGATCTTGTCACACATAACCTGGCTTCTTTTGGTCCGGGGGCGGACAGTAAGTTTTTTGCCCCTGAATTGAAGGCATACAGACCTCTCCTTTAGAAAGGCAATACAGGCCGACTGAAACTTTGGAGATCTTCTGTCAAGTAGATGAGAGCCAGTTTGGTGTAGTGGTTAAGTGCGCGGACTCTTATCTGGGAGAACTGGGTTTGATTCCCCACTCCTCCACTTGCAGCTGCTGGAATGGCCTTGGGTCAGCCATAGCTCTGGCAGAGGTTGTCCTTGAAAGGGCAGCTGCTGTGAGAGCCCTCTCAGCCCCACCCACCTCAGAGGGTGTCTGTTGTGGCGGGGAGAAGATATAGGAGATTGTAAGCCGCAACTGAGTTTCTGATTCAGAGAGAAGGGTGGGGTATAAATCCGCAGTCGTCTTCTTCTTTAATGCTAGTAGCTCCCAAAGTAGAATTTTTGCTCACAAGACTCCACAGCTTAGAGGGAGCATTCAGCACTGCTTGCATCATCCCCCAAAGGGTGGGAGAGGCAGTACTTACAGGAAAGGAAAGGAAAGGTCCCCTGTGCAAGCACCAGTCATTTCTGACTCTGGGGTGACATTGCTTTCACACAACAATTTCACAGCAGACTTTTTACAGGGTGGTTTGCCATTGCCTTCCCCAGTCATCTACGCTTTCCCCCCAGCAGAGCCAGTTTGGTGTAGTGGTTAAGTGTGCGGACTCTTATCTGGGAGAACCGGGTTTGATTCCCCGCTCCTCCACATGCATCTGCTGGAATGGCCTTGGGTCAGCCATCACTCTCGTAGGAGTTGTCCTTGAAAGGGCAGCTGCAGCAAGAGCTCTCTCAGCCCCACTTACCTCACAGGGTGTCTGTTGTAGGGGGAGAAGATATAGGAGATTATAAGCCGCTCTGAGTCTCTGATTCAGAGAGAAGGGCGGGGTATAAATCTGCAGTCTTCAGTGTTCTAGATACCTCTGGGTCAAAGGGACCAGTGGTTGAATGCGCTACAAAGCATTATGCATGGTATAGAGAAGGCAGAGAAAGAAGTACTTTTCTCCCTTTCTCACAATATGAGAACTCGTGGGCACTTGATGAAATTGCTGAGCAGTCGGGTTAGAACGGATAAAAGGAAGTACTTCTTCGCCCAAAGGGTGATTAACACATGGAATTAACTGCCACAGGAGGTGACGGCGGCTACAGGCATAGACAGCTTCAAGAGGGGATTGGATAAGCATATGGAGCAGAGGTCCATTAGCCACAGAGTATTTTTTGAACTCTCTGTCTGGGGCAAGTGATGCTCTGTATTCTTGGTGCTTTGGAGGGGCAACTGTGGGAGGGCTTCTGGTGTCCTGGCCCCACTGGTGGACCTCCTGATGGCACTTGGGTTTTTGGCCACTATTTTATACAGAGTGTTGGACTGGATGGGCCATTGTCCTGATCCAACATGGCTTTTCTTCTGTTCTTATGTCTGGGGCAGGGATGCTCTGTATTCTTGGTGCTTGGGGGGGGGGGGGCACAGTGGGAGGGCTTCTAGTGTCCTGGCCCCACTGGTGGACCTCCCAATGGCACCTGGGTTTTTTGGCCACTGTGTGACACAGAGTGTTGGACTGGATGGGCCATTGGCCTGACCCAACATGGCTTCTCTTATGTTCTTAAAGCAGGTTCATGTGCTGATAAAGTTTGGGAAGGGTCACAGATGCTGTGGGCAGAAGGCCCTGGCATCTCCAATGCCAAACAGGTCCATTCCTGCCACCTTCATTTAAATTTATTGCCTTTTATTGGCGTTATTTAAAGAACTGCCTTTATTGCTGTGACTCAAGGCAGATTACCCAGATGAAGTCAATACAATCAACAAGGGTGGGATATCCAGTAGAACAGGGAATAGGATTTGACTTGCAGAGATCTGGAAACCAACTAGAGGTTAAGCATAATGTAAGTATTAAACCTGACAGGTTGAGTGAAAGCAGAAATTCCACAGGATGAATCTGCTTACAGCAGCAGTTAGTACGGACTGTACACAGTGGTATAGCCGACAGTCTCTTCACCCCAAAGGTCATAGAATCATAGAGTTGGAAGGGACCTCCAAGGTCATCTAGTCCAACCTCCTGCACAATGCAGGAAATTCACAAACACCTTCCCCTAAATTCACAGGATCCTCATTGCTGTCAGGTGGCCATCTAGCCTCTGTTGAAAAACCTCCAAGGAAGGAGAGCCCACCACCTCCCAAGGAGGAAGCCTGTTCCACTGAGGAACCGCTCTTAACAGTCATAGAATCATAGAACTGGAAGAGACCTCCAGGGTCATCTAGTCCAACCCCTGCACAAGGCAGGAAACCCACAAACACCTCCCCCTAAATTCACAGGATCTTCACTGCTGTCAGATGGCCATCTAGCCTCTGTTGAAAAACCTCCAAGGAAGGAGAGCCCACCACCTCCCAAGGAAGCCTGTTCCACTGAGAAACTGCTCTAACAGTCAGGAAGTTCTTCCTAATGTTGAGCCGGAAACTCTTTTGATTTAATTTCAAACCACTGGTTCTGGTCCTACCTTCTGGGGCCACAGAAAACAATTCCACACCATCCTCTATATGACAGCCCTTCGAGTACTTGAAGATGGTGATCACTCTCAGCCGTCTCCTCTCCAGGCTAAACATCCCCAGCTCCTTCAGCTTTCTCCTCACCATCTTCTTCATCCTCCTCTCGACCCGTTCCGGCTTGTCTATATCTTTCTTAAAATGTGGTGCCCAAAACATAACACAATACTCCGCAGTACACAATAGGTCTTTAAAAATCCAATTGTTACAGTGCAACTCCATTTTCTGCACAAAAAGCCCTCTTGAATAATTCAGCTCTGCATATTTTGCAGAAAGCCAGGAGAGCAGGAACCTTCCTGGCTTCCTCAGGCAGGCCTTTCCATAAGGCGGGGGCCACCACAAAGAAGGCACATGTCTGGGCAATTTTTGATTTTTGCCCGTTTTGTTGGTTGTCTCCTGCCGAAGGCCCTGCTTAGATGAGTGGAGCTGGTGTGATCAGCATGGAGGAGCCACAGACATGGGGGCCACGTGCCACAGAGGGCTTTGCATGGGGATAAATAAGGACAGAAGACCTTAAAGAACTGCTTGGAGCCAGAGGAGGACATTCATTGAAATTGCTGAGCAGTTGGATTAGAACTGATAGAAGGAAGCATAGAGGTTGGTGTGGAATGGTTTTCTTTGGCCAAAGGAGGTAGAACCAGAGCCAATGGATTGAAATTAAATCAAAGGAGTTTCCAGCTCTACATTAGGAAGAACTTCCTGACCGTTAAGAGCAGTTCCTCAGTGGAACAGGCTTCCTCCTTGGGAGGTGGTGGGCTCTCCTTCCTTGGAAGTTTTTAAACAGAGGCCAGATGGCCATCTGACAGCAATGAAGATCCTGTGAATTTAGGGGGGGGGGGGGTATTTGTGAGTTTCCTGCATTGTGCAGGGGGTTGGACTAGATGACCCTGGAGGTTCCTTCCAGCTCTATGATTCTATGAAGTACAAGTTTGGTGTAGTGGTTAAGCGCGTTGACTCTTATCTGGGAGAACCAGGTTTGATCCCCCACTCCACCTCTTGCACCAGCTGGAATGGCCTTGGGTCAGCCATAGCTCTTGCAGGAGTTCTTAAAAGGGCAGCTTCTGGGAGAGCTCTCTCAGCCCCACCCACCTCACAGGGTGTCTGTTGTGGGGGGAGAAGATATAGAAAATTGTAAACTGCTCTGAGAGTCTGATTCAGAGAGAAGGGTGGGGTATAAATCTGTGTGAGGGCTTCTAGTGTCCTGGCCCCACTGATGGACCTCCTGATGGCTCTTGTGTGTGTGTGTTTTTTTTTTTTTTGGTCACTGTGTGACACAGAGTGTTGGACTGGATGGGCCATTAGCCTGATCCAACATGGCTTCTCTTATGTTCTTATGTCTGAAGCAGTGATACTCTGTCATCTTGGTGTTTGGGGGGGGGGCAATAGTGGGAGGGCTTCTGGAGTTCTGGCCCCACTGATGAACCTCCTGATGGCTCCTGTGGGTTTTTTTTTTGGCCACTGTGTGACACAGAGTGTTGGACTGGATGGGCCATTGGCCTGATCCAACATGGCTTCTCTTATGTTCTTCTGTGACACAGAGTGTTGGACTGGATGGGCCACTGGCCTTACCCAACATGGCTTCTCTTATGTTCTTATGTGACTCAGAGTGTTGGACTGGATGGGCCATTGGCCTGATCCAACATGGCTTCTCTTATGTCCTTCTGTGACACAGAGTGTTGGACTGGATGGGCCTTTGGCCTGATCCAACATGGCTTCTCTTATGTCCTTCTGTGACAGAGAGTGTTGGACTGGATGGGCCTTTGGCCTGATCCAACATGGATTCTCTTATGTCCTTCTGTGACAGAGAGTGTTGGACTGGAGGGGCCATTGACCTGATCCAACATGGCTTCTCTTATGTTCTTCTGTGACACAGAGTGTTGGACTGGATGGGCCACTGGCCTGATCCAACATGGCTTCTCTTATGTCCTTCTGTGACACAGTTTTGTACTGGATGGGCCTTTGGCCTGATCCGACATGGCTTCTCTTATGTCCTTCTGTGACAGAGAGTGTTGGACTGGATGGGCCATTGGCCTGATCCAACATGGCTTCTCTTATGTTCTCCTGTGACACAGAGTGTTAACATAAGAACATAAGAGAAGCCATGTTGGATCAGGCCAACGGCCCATCAAGTCCAACACTCTGTGTCACACAGTGGCAAAAAATTTTCTATACATACATACACTGTGGCTAATAGCCACTGATGGACCTGTGCTCCATATTTTTATCTAAACCCTTCTTGAAGGTGGCTATACTTGTGGCCGCCACCACCTCCTGTGGCAGTGAATTCCACATGTTAATCACCCTTTGGGTGAAGAAGTACTTCCATTTATCCGTTTTAACCCTTCTGCTCAGCAATTTCATCGAATGCCCACGAGTTCTTGTATTGTGAGAAAGGGAGAAAAGTACTTCTTTCTCTACTTTCTCCATCCCATGCATTATCTTGTAAACCTCTATCATGTCACCCCGCAGTCGACGTTTCTCCAAGCTAAAGAGTCCCAAGCGTATCAACCTTTCTTCATAGGGAAAGTGCTCCAGCCCTTTGGACTGGATGGGCCACTGGCCTGACCCAACATGGCTTCTCTTATGTTCTTATGTGACTCAGAGTGTTGGACTGGATGGGCCATTGGCCTGATCCAACATGGCTTCTCTTATGTTCTTGTGTGACTCAGAGTGTTGGACTGGATGGGCCATTGGCCTGACCCAACATGGCTTCTCTTATGTCCTTCTGTGACACAGAGTGTTGGACTGGATGGGCCATTGGCCTGACCCAACATGGCTTCTCTTATGTTCTTATGTGACACAGAGTGTTGGACTGGATGGGCCATTGGCCTGATCCAACAAGGCTTCTCTTATGTTCTTCTGTGACACAGAGTGTTGGACTGGATGGGCCATTGGCCTGACCCAGCATGGCTTCTCTTATGTTCTTATGTGACACAGAGTGTTGGACTGGATGGGCCATTGGCCTGATCCAACAAGGCTTCTCTTATGTTCTTCTGTGACACAGAGTGTTGGACTGGATGGGCCGTTGGCCTGATCCAACATGGCTTCTCTTATGTTCTTGTGTGACTCAGAGTGTTGGACTGGATGGGCCATTAGCTTGAGCCAACATGGTTTCTCTTATGTTCTTATGTGACACAGAGTGTTGGACTGGATGGGCCATTGGCCTGATCCAACATGGCTTCTCTTATGTTCTTGTGTGACTCAGGGACTGGATGGGCCATTGGCCTGAACCAACATGGCTTCTCTTATGTTCTTATGTTAGGAGAGCTGGATACAGCAATGAGCAGACTCATTGTATGTCAAAAAGGGCATTGCAGAGCTGGAAAAAGTACAGAGGAAGGCAACCGAAATGATCTGGGGGTTGGAGCACCTTCTCTTATAACTATTCCCTATGAATAGTTAAAACTCAGGCCATGAGGGTTGCTTTGCAGTGGAGACTTCTGAGCCCAGAGAAAGTCAGGGTTCAGACGCAAGTGTAAATGCGGGGGTGGGGGGGCGCTGTTTTCGCAACCAGGAGCTAGCAATTTGGGTGTCGAAGGTGAGCTCTGTGTCGTGGGATGGTCTGTGCATTTGAGGCCGCGCTGGGTTTCCTCAGGCTGCGCCCAGACGCAGTTCAACCTTGACTGGCTGCCTTTTCATTTCCCATCTGATTGCTCGTAATTATTTTTATGAGCCTATAAAGTTTTCAGGGAGCGAGGGAAGTGGCACGCGGGCCGCTCTTCCGGCTCACTGTTGCTTTGTTAATTTCCCAGAGGCAACACAAAGGTTGATGCGCGGAGAGATGGGAAGTGGCTCCAGCCAGCTGCAAAGGATTCTGATCTCGCTTGTGAGGTGGCACGATCCCTAGAGCAGGGGTGTCAGACTCGTTTTTTCCGA